>NW_019394319.1:0-209938 GCF_000612105.2 Orussus abietinus
CCACGTGAATATGGAGGCCCTAAAGTAGGTCCTGAAACATGAAATTTCATTTTTTTTTTTAATGAAAAAATGTATTTCCTTATCATGGACTAGAACCAATATGGCGTGGTCCGTGCACGTTTTATGACGTTTTATGCTTTTCGAGGGCTTGAAATCGAAAATGAAGAGTTTCAGGACTCAACTCAAACGATTTAGAGTACCATCAAAATGGAATATTACAGAGTCAGATGGGAAAATATGGAAAATAGTTTCACCAACGATTGTATTGGTCCCGTGGGTAATATATGTTTTTAGAGCGAACGTTTGGTTGAAGCTAAATGTCACAGATGGCGTCGTTGGTCCATTGGAGTATAAAAAATCATGAATCCACGGGATTTCGACAGGCTTACTTCCATCTCTTTATAATTATTCTACTAAAATGACATACGAAACGCTTTATTTCGTATAATTTTCGACGTAAAGTGTAATAGATCTCAACATAAATGTAAGTGTCGTTAATGGGATGCCCCAGCTTAAAATTTAGTCTCAAAATCAGTCTTCGGTCTCTCAATCTTCAGTCTTGAAATTTATTTTAATTAATCCCGCATTCAAAGTTACTTGCTCAGCATACGAATGCGATGCGTGCACATGCCGATGCGAAGCAGTAGTTACGTACCATCTGCATTCATTTAACAGGTAAAATATGATATTATAGAAGCTGCAGTTAATAAGGGGGTGATGATTCTTTTAGAACATGGTAATGTATTCTTAAAGTTAAGCTTTGAATTGGCCTTCATGAATTATATAAGCTGCGGTTGAATAACCTATGTTTGCGGAATAAATGCAACACGGGAAGGAGGGTATCACGTATCGCTTTATAACAGTGATAACTAAGAGATAAGTGGCATTGAAATTTATTTTAATTAATCCCGCATTCAGTTCGTACTTCCGATAGGAAGGAGAAACGAGTCAATAAAGTGAGTTAAAGGTGAGTTAAAGTATAAAAATTCAAAGTTACTTGCGCCGCATACAAGACCAACGTTCCGGCTAGNCATGCCGATGCGAAGCAGTAGTTACGTACCATCTGTATTCATTTAACAGGTAAAATATGATATTATGGAAGCTGCAGTTAATAAGGGGGTGATGAATCTTTTAGAACATGGTAATGTATTCTTAAAGTTCAGGTTTGAATTGGCCTTCATGAATTATATAAGCTGCGGTTGAATAACCTGTGTTTGCGGAATCAATGCAACACTGGAAGGAGGGTATCGCTTTATAACAGTGATAACTGTGAGAGATAAGTGGTATTGAAATTTATTTTAATTAATCCCGCATTCAGTTCGTACTTCCGATAGGAAAGAGAAACGAGTCAATAAACTAAGTTAAAGGTGAGTATAAAAATTCAGAGTTACTTGCGTGGCATACGAATGCGATGCGTGCACATGCCGATGCGAAGCAGTAGTTACGTACCATCTGCATTCATTTAACAGGTAAAATATGATATTATAGAAGCTGCAGTTAATAAGGGGGTGTCCTGTTACCCTTGCAGATATCGTTCTGTTATTTTTACACGTACCAAGTTATATTCTTTACAGTTACTAATTATTAATACATCCTAATGTTAATCCGTAATACTTACAAATATTTTCCCGTAATCTCTGCAGATTGTTATCTGTAATTTTTACCGAATCGAGTGACAGAAACTTGACTGTAACTCTGACGGAAGTAATCTGCAGTCTCGATTCTAACAGATAAAGTCGGTGCATTTTACAGATTATTCTGTAAGTTTTGCAGATTATTCTGTAAGTTTTACAGATTGCTCTGTAAGTTTTACGGATTTTTTTTCTTCGTGTAGAATGTCCCATTAAAAGAACTATTAAGGTATTTAGAGAGGTTCTAATATAAACAGTTTAATATCGTGAGACCTTACTAACGTATTTCTGCAACTATTACAGAATGTCATCTGCAACCTTTACAGAAATTTCCTGTTACCCTTGCAGATATTGTTCTGTAATTTTTTACCGAATCGAGTGACAGAAACTTGACTGTAACTCTGACGGAAGTAATCTGCAGTCTCGATTCTAACAGATAAAGTCGGTGTATTTTACAGATTATTCTGTAAGTTTTGCAGATTATTCTGTAAGTTTTACAGATTGCTCTGTAAGTTTTACGGATTTTTTTTCTTCGTGTAGAATGTCCCATTAAAAGAACTATTAAGGTATTTAGAGAGGTTCTAATATAAACAGTTTAATATCGTGAGACCTTACTAACGTATTTCTGCAACTATTACAGAATGTCATCTGCAACCTTTACAGAAATTTCCTGTTACCCTTACAGATAGTTTTCTGTTATTTTTACACGTACCAAGTTATATTCTTTACAGTTACTAATTATTAATACATCCTAATGTTAATCTGTAATACTTACAAATACTTTCCTGTAATATCTGCAGATTGTTATCTGTAATTTTTACCGAATCGAGTAACAGAAACTTGACTGTAACTCTGACAGAAGTAATCTGCAGTCTCGATTCTAACAGATAAAGTCGGTACATTTTACAGATTATTCTGTAAGTTTTAGAAATTTTTTTTTTTTCGTGAAGAATATCCCATTAAAAGAACTATTTAGGTATTTAGAGAGGTTCTAATATTAACATTTTAATATCTAGAGACCTTACAAACCTATATCTGCAACTATTACAGAATGTTATCTGCAACCTTTACAGAAATTTCCTGTTACCCTTGCAGATATTGTTCTGTAATTTTTTACCGAATCGAGTAACAGAAACTTGACTATAACGCTGACAGAAGTAATCTGCAGTCTCTATTCTAACAGATAAAGTCGGTGCATTTTACAGATTATTCAGTAAGTTTAACAGATTCTTTTTTTCCTCCCAGTTGGATATAAATTTCCGAGCTTTTTCCTCGGCGCTGTTTTTATCGCGAGGCGATATCACGGCCGGCGGGGCATCCGTATTTTGCAAGGGGAGTCGATTGATTCGAGGCTCCGTGCTTTGCCTCTACAAAGCGAGGAGGACGATTCGGTTACCTGTGCTCGCACTGTCGAATTTCGAGGCTTTGAAGACTCCCTTTCGTTAAAGGCTGCAGTCCGTTTGCTGCCATTGGTGTTCACCGTTGCGCGTCGAATTGAACGGTGAAACGTCGAGCTCTGTTACAAAGTGCATTTCTACGGCGACAAAGATGTCATACGTGCTTTGTTAACCTATCTTTTTACCTTACACACATTTTGGCATTTGCCATATACGGAGAAAGATCCGTTAAACGTATAGAGGAATCCGTAAAATGTACAGATTTTATCCGTTTAAGGGTATTAGATTATCTCTGTTAGCTTTGCGATGAAACTTTTGTTCCTAAAATCCGTAAAAATTGCTGATGAATAGCTGTAGCGATTACATAACAGTATTTAGAAGGGTTATGGATAAATATCCGTTACCCTTAACCCGTTGAATATATTAAATCTGCCGATTTCTTCTGTAACGATTATAAATATTTTTAATTTTTTCTAAAAGAATGATGTGAACTAAACGGACCGGATCTGTAATGTCTGCAGATAATTGTCTTTGTATCTACAGTTTTGTAATCATTTACACGTATCAGTTTCATTATATTAATATTAATCGACAGTTTCAGCTACAGTTATAGATGATTTTTACAGAAATGTTTCTGCTAACTGTACGTCTAATACAGTAAAATTAACTGGATTAATCCGTCAATGGGACAGTTGTTAACAGTATCGTGAACAACAATTTCCAATGTTGCTTCTGTAACTTTAAAGCTCTCATTTGATGAAGCTTTTGTTCCTCAAATCCGTAAAAATTACAGATGAATATTTACAGCAATTACATAACAGTATTTAGAAGGATTACGGATAAATATCCGTTACCCTTAACCCGTTGAATCTGTTAAATCTTCAGATTTATTCTGCAACTATTATAAATATCTAATTTTTTCGAAAAGAATGATATGAACTAAACGGACCGGATCTGTAATGTCTGCAGATAATTGTCTTTGTATCTACAGTTTTGTAATCATTTACACGTATCAGTTTCATTATATTAATATTAATCGACATTTTTAGCTACAGTTACAGATGATTTTTACAGAAATGTTTCTGCTAACTTTACGCCTAAGATAGTAAAATTAACTGGATTAATCCGTTAATGGAACAGTTTTTAACAGTATCGTGAACAACAATTTCTAATGTATAAGCTTCTGTAACTTTAAAGCCGTGTATACTTGATTTGTGTGAATTAGCTATATCTCGGAATCTAATTTAAACTTACTTTTTTCGACGTATATGGTATTTCTCTGAGCCTGTTTTTACGTATTTCGAATGGTTTGTTTCAAGAATATTCGAGCTATGTAACAAAATAAGGCACCAATTATATTTACCGAAAAGTTATACTTATTTATTCAGTATATTTTCTATCATTACGAAATAAACCTTCTCTCTCTGAGTTCCGAGATTCTTGCTTTCTTGAACTCATCTCGGAAGTTCGTAACAAATTTGTTACGATCATAATTTAGTACTTGTCCAAATATACATATTTAATAAATAAATTCAATAGCGCGATAAACAGTAAAATGAATATTAAAAATGTTTAAGGCCGGGCGACAGAAGTGAAACTTCTCTGACCGCAAAGTAGTAAAAAAGTAGTACATGCTTTAAACGTGGATGTACTTTTAATACTTGAAATAATTGCGCCACCATCGTGCAGAATTTTAATAATATTCGTGCTTAAAATCCAAACAATTATTGTTAATTGCATGGAACACGTACTATCGGTATAGCCAGAAACAGTATAAATTTTTGTCGATGTGATATGCCTATTAAAAAAAACAAAATCATTGTATTCTATACCAATATTCGTTATCGAGGTGAAAATGTCACCTGTCATTAAACAGATCCACCTGGCAGAAATGTATAATGATTACATTCACGCCAATCGATTATCGTAACTCGGGCTTTATTAAATATCGCGTTACATTTCTCCCGTCGTCATTCACTAATTGGTGTTCACTAATTGCCGTTCCCTAATTAAAACGTTTTAAAGGCGGAAAGCACAACAGTAAAACCGGAAGATAGGGGCGAGGGAAATGTCCTATTACAAAGTGGGTCTTGACAAATTAAACAAGAAGAGAGGCAAAGGTGAAGTTCCATCGAGTACGCAGTAATCAGGGACTTCATGGTCGATAAAAGTTTCAGAGGGTCTGTAAGTTTTACGGATTTTTTTTCTTCGTGTAGAATGTCCCATTAAAAGAACTATTAAGGTATTTAGAGAGGTTCTAATATTAACAGTTTAATATCGTGAGACCTTACAAACGTATTTCTGCAACTATTACAGAATGTCATCTGCAACCTTTACAGAAATTTCCTGTTACCCTTACAGATAGTTTTCTGTTATTTTTACACGTACCAAGTNGTATCGCTTTATAACAGTGATAACTAAGAGATAAGTGGCATTGAAATTTATTTTAATTAATCCCGCATTCAGTTCGTACTTCCGATAGGAAGGAGAAACGAGTCAATAAAGTGAGTTAAAGGTGAGTTAAAGTATAAAAATTCAAAGTTACTTGCGCCGCATACAAGACCAACGTTCCGGCTAGAGCTACAGTGGAAATGAAAATACTGCGCAGGAAAGTATTGTATTTTTTTTCGAAAAACCTTGCAGCAGTTTTTGCAGGGATTTCTTCCTATTTTCCATGCCAGTGTATCCTATTTTTCTTTCTCGACAGCGGTTTCAACCTTCTGAAACTTTACCACTTAATGCGAGCCTCTTGACGTGCTCATTCAAATACGTATATTGTCTCTGTAAATATCTTTTAGAGAAACTCATTTCATTCATGATCATTAACGATTCCATAAAGGTCGGTGCGACTTTCCCATTATTAAATAAACGATTTTTACATTATACTGCTGCAGGATGAAACGCCGTCATTTTGACTTTTTTGTACTTATGACAAAAATCGGCTCGAAGTTGAAAATTAACGCAAGAATCCTTAAGGTTTCATACTTTAAAACGTGAATATGGAGAGCCTAAGGTAGGTCCTGAAACTCGCAAAATTTCATTTTTTATAAACTATTTCTAAAATACCTGTAAACAAATTAGAAAAGAATTGAAATCCACGTCACCTTAAGGGGGTGTGAAAGTGGCATCCGAAAAGTGAATCGTTCATGAAACTTTTCCACAAACTGGATTTACCTAATCGTTTCAAACTTTACAATGTGGATGTGAAGGCCCTAAGGTAGGTCCTGAAACTCATGAGATTTCATTCTCTACCAAAAATGTTGAAAACATCTGTAACGAAATTAAACGAAAAATTGAAATCTTATGGGTGTCAGGACCTTCTTTGTGGCTTCCATATACGTATTGTCAAGTTTGATACAATACGGTACACTCAGTTCGGTGAAAAGTTTCATGAACGAGACCTCTTCACGGCACTTTTACGTCACCATAATCCGACCATTCCTTCTATCATCTTCCTCGTGTAACCGTAGTAGAAGAAACGAGCAGGCGTTATTTATGTATCGGCACGTCGCCCATAATTTCCGGTCTAATTAGAGCCCTTAGGGAAGTGGCGTTTCCTCCAGCAGAGTCCAGGGGTAAAATCGCCGACCGTGCTTGCCGCGGTTTCGTAACGCGGGGAAAAATAAATTGACGTCGTTATCGCCTGCGCCGTAATTATCGTCATCCATCGTGCGCCTCCAATATTCCAGGCGTCGGTTCCGACAAAGGGATTTTCGAAAAGGAGGAGAACGTCCAGGGCGAAGATGGCGTCGTCGGGCAGGGACGTCGTCGACGGTGAGCGTCTGGTCCGGCGGATCGACGGGGACAGGAAATTTGATTTGTCTTACCTTTGTGCTCTGGTTACGCCACGGGGAAACGGAGGAAAGGGTGCCAGTGGGTGTCTTCGTCGTAACGGAAGACATTAAAGTTACGTCTCACTTTTCCGTCAGTTCCTCGAGAGATCGCCGTTTTAATTCCGCGATCGGGTGTCGCCCGCACGGAGCATCAAAGGCATTCCACACCCCGGGGGAAAGAAAGGAACCCCGGGGAAAAGGCCTCCTTGGAGGAGGAAAGGATACGCCCGTAAGGAAGGACCTGGTGGGATGCCTCTCAAGAAGATGAAGGGGCAGAGAGGGCCCGATATCGAGTGATAAGCGGCCTGCGGCCCATGCTCCAGATGCTGCGATTGTCCAGGACTAAGAGAGACACCGGCTTCCTCTATTCCGTGCCTCCTCCTGGGCGGAAAAGAGGGTCTTGCGTTCGACGACTCCGGATAGTCGAAACGTGACCCGCGTGTTGAATCCACGGATGAAATATGTTTCCAGGAGTCTCTTCTTTCATCCTCGATCCGCTCTTTTCCCGTTGGCCTCCGTGGGGGAACAGAGGAATCGAGCCAAGATCGACGAGTTGCATGATTGGCTGACGAACGACTCCCAACGCCTGTGACCAAGGGTCCAAGATATCATCCCTCTCTTCATCCCTTCGGGTTGGAGTTGGTCCTGAATTGCCGATAAGCTCTGGCGATTATGTGCTGAGCTTGGAACTTGAGTTTAAGGGGTTACATACAGTTGTCATAGGCGAAATTCAAGAAAATTTTGTCATTACTTTTTGGGTTTAGGTGTGGAGATGGTGTGTACCCATTTTGGATCGTCTTCGATCGATCCAATACCGTAGCGTTAATTTAGAATTAGATTTAGATTAATGAATAAATAATTTCTACCGCGCTAACGGTGCGCGTGTACATGCGCTCGAAACGCGCAACCCTTCGCGCCGTCATAACTTCTCCGCTAAGGGTAGAGGACCGCCATAGAACCCCGTGGTCAAGGCGCTCGTCTCCCTTTTTTGATGTTTTAGAGGCCTCCTCTTTAAGCGCGTCCATCTGTCGCTCTCGACTCATATGGAAACCATCAAGTCGCAGACTTTTCCAAACCTTCCGAAAAGGACAATTTATTTCTTTAGCGCTTAAGCCTCGCTTTCTTAATTTCGGTACGTACTCGATGAGTGGCAAGTTGTCCCCATATTTCTTTAGTCCTTTCCAAGTTCCTTCTCAGAAGTACTTCTCCAGAAGCTCATCTTACAGTCTCCACCTACACCTCCTTGAATGCAATGACTCCCCTTCCTACGTTCCTTTGCAACCAATCAGCTGCATTGCAAAATCCAGCCCGTTTTTTCTCTCGACCTATCCTCGGAGATCCTTCCAAAACTCCGCCCTTCCAAAACTTTCTCCGAGGTCTCCATACCCTGAGGTTTTCATCGCAAAATTAGAATTTGTTCATCCTCCGAGAAAAGCACTTTCTACGGCACCGACGCGACTAGCCATTAGTTCAACCGTGAACTCTTTCGCTCGGGCCGTAACATACAACATTGTCGCACAGTTCACTGCTCCGTAAACGCAAAATAAACGTTAATTATTACACGAAAATACTCGCGTGAGTTTCTCTTTAAGTTAGCGCGTGATCCGTCGCACTGTAGTTCAGGGAACACATTTGTTGTGTTTCGTCCTGGGTCTGCCTGTGTGGACTGTGTAAGGCTATCAGGCAGACCCTGCCTTAGACACCGAAAAATCTCTCCTAAGTGGGATTCGAACCCGAGAAACTACGCGGTACGAGCGGCGAGTGCAACTGCTGGGCTATCGAAGGCCCGTCTAGAAGGAAGAACTTCTGATATACACATGCTATGACCGCCACAACTTAAATCCTTTTTTTGAATCGTCTCCGCGTACAATATAAACCCGCGTCAACGTTTTATCTTCCAAACTCGTTCAACTCGATCGGTTGATGAATCCGCTTAAAATCATCAAGCACCTTTTTTATGATTTTCGGGGCCCTAGCGAACAATCATTTCAAGACCCGCCACGGGCATTCATTAGTACGTTTCATTATTTATTAATTATCATAATGCCGTTAGCAGTACTTTTTTCATAAGACGATTCATGGGACGGAATCACAGGGTTGATATTACACGGAAAAAAGGGATTTCAGGATTCGTCTCTTCTTTTTCTGGACTCAAAATGAGAAAGGGAGAGGAATCAAAGCGCAATCGACGAGTGGCGTGATTGGCTGTGGAGCGATTCTGAACGTCTGTGACCAAGGGTAGAAGATATCTCATTCCCCGCTTTATTCCTACAGATCGAACCTGGATTTGAATTGGCAATAAGCTGGGGCGTTTATGTGCTTCACTTGAGACTTATGCGTAATGTTATTAGGTTTTTATTCTACCGGCAGCGTTGCTTCATTTTCATGGTTCGTCCAGGGGAGCATCCGCGGTTATTGATGGCCTGATCACGATCGACACTTTATGGCCAAAAGTGTGTAAAATGCAGAAAAGTCGAGGCATACATTTCTAGACCAATATTTCTCGAGTCGTATTGGAATTGACTTGGAAGTATATGCCACTTTTCGGGGGCGTTTTACGAAAAAATAGTATCGGAGAAGGCAACGTATCAAATGTAACTTTCATGTCAAGAAGAAGAAGAAAACGAACATTTCGACTCGCGGATGACAACACTTTTAATTGATGATCAATTGAACGAACATTCGAGTTTCTCCACACAGTTGATTTCATTCTAGCCTTGATAGTGACAATATTAATATATTTATTATCACATTGGCATGTAGACATTTCATATGGTGAATATGTCCAAGATATAAAAATGCGTATAAGATATTGTTCTTAGGAAATGATATAGGTAATGAATTATATCACTGTTCCGGATTAAATCTGTGAATTTTGATATGGTCAGTGGTTCGAGACTTGCAGTTATCACCTATTCCGGCCCCTTATCAATTGTAGGTACTTATTCCATTACAACAGGTTTCCTTCCTGTGTACCTTACCGAAGAAACACACTAAGTTTAAGTTAAATATTACTTTAAAAGTTAAGCTTTAAATTCCGACAAGTCAAACACAAAGTTCCAAGAAAATGTTGACCCCCTACTTAAAAATGTATCACTAAATGGGTAGCAAGCGACGGTGATAATTAATCGATTATATGGGGAAGAGTGATGTTCACACAACCTTCGAGAAACCGCGGCATAAATGTTAATACACTTAGTATATTGTATAATGTGGTGGATAGTGGAGGCTGTTCCAGGTTCTAAAGTGGTGCCTCTCCTCCATCGGATGAGAGTGCCTCCTAGAAGGGAAACAGTTGGGGGTTGTTGTCTCGGGAACTTTGATGCAGGAACTCCGGAAGCAGCTTCGGATTTTTGGTAGGTGCATTTCCTCAATTAGGATCATGTTTGTTGGTCGAAACAGTTATTTCAGGAGCGAACAACGCGGAGGAGCTCCCATCAACCACCCACCATGCCAACTATCCACAGGGACCCATCCACCATCCATCAAACTATCCATCAGAGGTCTCCGCGAGGACAACCTGCACACTTGGGGTAGAATAGCAGCAGATCGAACAGGATTCCCTGTCCACGATCGATTGGGCCGTAATCTATTTGTTAACGACTGGTAATGGACCTCGAACTAATTAAGTTTAACCGGGATTCCCGATCAGCTTTTCTCGACACCAAGGAACTCCGTCAGGACGTCAGAAGCTGAGAACGCTACCTCAGGATTTTAAGGATGACATCAGAGGACCAAACCCTACGCACGCAAGTCCACCAAAATTCAGAAAACCAACATCAAGAAGGTGGAACGACCAAATCAGAAAAGAGAACGCTTTCCTATCCATTTTATTCCTGTTTCCTCAATTTCAGGAATGAATTATGTAGTTAAGGAATCAGATGAGGAACCTAGACCAAGTGAATTATCATGCTCTATTAGATATTCTTTCTTTTTTATTTCTCTACGCAGAGTGTTTTTATTCTTCGAAGTGAAACTTCTTTTGACAGGGGGTAAGCCTAATTTCCGGCACAAAAAAGCGTGACAATGAAGAACACGGGTGGGGGAGGGTAAGGACAAAATTCCATGGTGTTTGAAACTACGTCTCGTTTCTTTGCTGCGTCTTACCTGTCCACTCCTTGCCTGTTTATCTATATCTGTTTCTGTATTTATTTACAAAGCGATTAATTGTCCCTCGACCGCTCGCCGAGGTTTTCCCCGACCGAAAACAGGGCGGGGCACGGCGAAGGTCCTTTCTTTATTCGTCTTGTGTTTTCAGTCTTCCGTGGATAGTCCTCGGTTGCGCTTCGGGTGTAACAAGTTCATAGAGTGAATTTTTCGTGAGTTCCAGTGCTGTTCGAGCCAGGAGCTGGGACCGAAGCTGGCATGTTGAGTCGACATCAACGTCCATCGTGCAGCTGCAGAGATTCAAGCTATCATTCATCGAAAAGGTTTGAGTGACTTCATTAGCTTCTTTCTTCTCGCCCAAGACCAAGATTGCTTTCGTCTTGCAAGCAACCTTGAATATGTTAATGTTAATATATAGTCTGACCATACTAGCGAAATTCTGCTGGCGCCCACAAAAACCGGGGTGGTCATTCCTAGGACCCAATTTTCTCATCATCATCATAATCATGTCGGGAATTAGGGCAACGTTGAGTAAGTAGGTTACTCTCGGCGGCAACTTGGGCAGATTTCAATCTTTCCAAGTGCAATGATTAGACTAGAGAATAATCTTTTTTCGTGGAAAAAAAGTCGCCACAGCGTATCGCAGGATTATAAAGAAAAGTCAATTGTCGCCAAAAAGTGGAGTCGCACGTGTCTCATTCGATCGTCGTGAAATGGACCCGTTCTTTTGTATCTGTCAAGATTGTTCTTTAATATATTATTCTTGTATCCGCCCAGGTCAAGATCCCAAATATTATTTACCGCTATTATTTATTTTCTCATCTTTGCCTAAAGAGTGGGTTCAAAGCAATGTCTAACTATTTTATTGGTAGTGGAATAAATTTCGCGGGTTGCAGATGCAGAGTGGGTTAATATATTGTCTGACCATATTAGAGAAATTCCGATGGCGCCCGCAAAAATCGGGGTGGCCATTTCTAGGACCCAATTTTCGAATTAGGGCCACGTTGAGTAAGAAGATTACTCTTGGTGGCAATTTGGGCGGATTTCGATCTTTCCGAGTGCAACCCTCGCGCCCCAATTTCTTTGACGTTGGCAATTTCCTCCTTCAGCCAGAAATGAGAGGGTGAACGAGATGGTCGTCGTAATCGTTACAGGCATGAGATTAATCAAGTTACAATACCGAAATATACGAGGTCGTCAGTGAAGTCTGAAAGAAGCTTTATCACGCTTTCCCTTGAACAATGATGAACATAGTGCCTTCTCTACGAATGTGATGCCGTTAATGTATATTGAGAAGTTCTTCATATCCACCAGTGGATGTACATTCATGTGGTAGTTTTAAAATAATCAAAAGGAAAAAAATCTGACATTTTCGCTTGGTTTTATTTCCGGAATTTGATACAAATTAGTATGAAATATTTAGCTTTATCACGCTTTTCTTTGAATAGTGACGGACACAAATGCCTTTTCTACGAATGTAATGTCACTAATATATACTGAGAAGTTGTTCATATCCACCAGGGGATGAACATTCATATGACAGTTTTAAAATAATCGAATTGGAAAAGTCTGACATTTTCGCTTGATTTCATCACTGAAATTTGATACAAATTCGTATTATATATTATCTTAAATATTATTAGAACAATTAAAGCTTAATAACTACATTTCATTAAATACTATTATTTAGCAAAGCTGAGTCTGGTCCAAATTGCTCCTTTTTACGTTTCGGTTTGTGATGCAGACTCTCGTGGGAACTATTTATTCTGTTCATATTACGGGCACTGAAATGTTTACATTTCAGTGTTGGTACATAATAGACGTTCAACAAAGCATAATATCATTGCAGAACTCAATAAGATCTTATGGTCAACCGGGCAATCATGGAATCGATCTAAGATATCGCATAACTCCTACCTTACACTCGTGAGATGCAAAAATAATTACAAATGAAAATTACCTATCCGTATTACAAACCTAAACGTAAAAATGGAGCATAAATCATACCTAAGTACAGTCTCCACTTTTGACGATATTTTAATAAAAGGGTCGACAATAAAAAAATGGACTGATCACTACATTATTTGGACGAATTTAAGAACCCGCTATCTGTTTGGTACATTCTCAAATACATTAAGACTCAAAAAAAAAGTGCTGGAAGAAAGGCACTTATTTAACGGGGAATAACTCGCAGCCAACGGAGACCGAATAAATTACTTGATATTTTAACGAAGAGATTAACTCGAAGGTTTCAAATCCAAAAAAAGTTTCATTTGAAACACACCAAATGAGAGCCTTCGAGAGCTTCGGTTTATCGCCCTTCAAAGACCGGCCAGGAATTTGTAATTCCGAATTTCCAGGTACTCGACGGTTGCCGAGAACTCATTTAACCGGGATGTTAATTTCGGCCATCTTCCTCGGCTCCGCCGTTTACCCTGATTCCATCGTAGAGCTCCTTTGCATTAATTTTCGGTGTAATTCCAGCATCAAGCCCCATGTAAATGTTTCTTAATATTTCTTCCTGGGCTCTCGGCTCCCTTCCCCGGGACCTGGGGAGAAAAATTGCCGCGAACGAAGGGAGGAGGTTTAGCGAAGTTGGACGCGCCAACATAGGCTCCGCGAGGTCCTGAATGAGGCGAACGTCCGTCTGCCGATAGATATTTATTAAATTTATATTTCGCCCTCTCACGCGTATTACGCGGAACGTACACCCCGGGGCTAGGTTAAACTTTGTAATTATGAAAGTTTCCTGAGAAATTCCTGCCGCGGCTAACTTGAATCGTGGATTATATCCGTGGGGGAGGAGGGCGGAAGTGGTACTCTTACTCTTCCCCCGGGGTGAGAAAGCGGGAAAGAGAAACAGGAAAGGATGAGCCGAGACGCCGTATTCCCTTCCACTCGGATTACCGAAATTATCGATTGCACCTTCGAGAGGAAGACGTCGAGTCGCACGGTGTATAGGCACGCACTCGTGCCGAAACCAGGCTTCTCCTTCTCCTTCTTTTCCTCTTCGTCCCTTCCTCTGTCGCCGTTTCTCTCTCCCTCAATCTGATCAGCCGATATATTCCGAGCGAGGAAAGCTTTTACGGTGCACTCTTCGATGCCCACGGGCGTAAAGAATGCTCGTGCGAAAGCAAGCTGGAGGATACCTTCAGCTACTCTTCTAGGAAAGCTTAGCGGAAGCATCGCTCTTGACGTGCCCAAAATCCGCCCGTAAGGACGTACGTTCTTATGCGTGCGTTTTTATTGTGACAGTTGGACGTTGGAATAAAATGATTGTGTGGCGATCACCCACGCGCTAGAAGTGGAACCTCTGTCGATGAGAGTTTAGGGAAGAAAATTCCATTACGTACAGCTACTCTTCTAGGAAAGCTTAGTGGAAGCATTCCTCTTGACGTATACAAAATCCGCCCGTAAGAACGTACGTTCTTATGCGTGCGTTTTTATCGTGACAGTTGGACGTTGGAATTGAAAAATTGTGTGGCGACACGTGTTAGAAGTGGAACCTCTCCCGGCGAGAGTTCAGAGAAGAAAATGCTATTACCTTCAGTTATTTCTCTAGGAAAGCTCAATGGAAGCATCGTTCTTGATGTGCCCAAAATCCGCCCGTAAAGACGTACGTTCTTATGCGTACGTTTTTATTGCGACAGTTGGACGTTGGAATTAAAAAATGATGTAGCACTCACCCACGCGTTAGAAGTGGAACCTCTGTCGATGAGAGTTTAGGGAAGAAAATTCCATTACGTACAGCTACTCTTCTAGAAAAGCTTAGCGAAGCATCGCACTTGATGTGCCCAAAATCCGCCAGTGAGAACGTAAGTTCTTATGCGTGCGTTTTTATCGTGGTAGCTGGACGTTGGAATTAAAAAATGGTGTAGTGATCACCCACGCGTTAGAAGTGGAATCTCTGTCGGTGAGAATTTAGGGAAGAAAATGCTATTACGTACAGCTTCTTTTCTAGGAAAGCTCAATGGAAGCATCGCTTTTGACGTGCCCAAAATCCGCTCGTAAGGACGTAAGTTCTTATGCGTGCTTTTTTATTGTAACAGTTGGACGTTGGAATTAAAAGATTGTGTAGTGATCACCCACGCATTAGAAGTGGAACGAATGCAGGTGAGGTTTTAGGGAAGAAAATACGATTTTAAACTCCCGAGTAACGCGAATTCCCATAGAACGAATTCCTACAACGCGCTAAAGATGTTGCGAAGACTTTTTTTTATATAACGCGATATGCCTGTAACAACTTTATGAGATTCTCCGTTTACTTTAATCGTGCATAACTTGGTGTCTCCTTCGCTATTGATTTCTACAGTTTCTTAATTGCTTTGATTGGACAAAAACATCATTGGACATGACTGTTGTCATCACAAGCATGTCATTTAGGTGAGAAAAATTCTCACATAAGCCTAACGATTTCCTATAACACGATTTTAATCATATGATGTATTAACCGCGTTATGCGGAAGTTAGTGTATACTATGACTGATAGTAATGATTCTCTTTCCGGTATAAAAATTGTAGACGATAACAATTCTCATGTGGTATTCAGATTACAAAGTTAATAGTTACAATAATTTTTCGTGGAAAACTTTAAGGCTCTTATTTTATTTACTTTGATATAAGTATAAAAATTCTGTAGAAAACAGAATTTCACGTAATATATTTTATGAGATTGTTTAAGATGGTTTAAAAAAGTACTTCAATTCTTAACCTGTTAACCGGGCATGACGACTTTTTTCGTCATGGAAATTTTTAAATATAATACATTGAACGAAGACAAAAGTCCCCGTTATGAAACGAGTCGTAAAAAAGTTAATTCCCCGATTAGCAGATTAAAAAAGAATCGATGACAATTGAAGGAATGTAAATAATGTAAAAGCTGTGGCAATAATACGTGAAAAAATATTGTAATTATATCTTGAAGGATGTAATTTTGGCACAAGTTCTCTTTCCACTTTGATTCCTTGCATTTGTATTTTATTTCTTCTCTTTAACTCTATTTTATTCTTTCTTTGTTTATGTGGAAATTTTATTAATCTGGATACTTCCACCGAAATTTGCAGTTTTCCGGGATGCCATTATCAATATAAATATGCTCACTGAAACTGAAAACATGGACAGTGTCGTACTAACCGAAGCAACAAATATTCGGTGGTGTGATCAGTTGAATGCATTTTGATTGAAAAACAGAATGGAAAACATTCCTCCTTGGATTATTTCAAGCTTCACTTGCATCGCGTTAAATTGAACCGATAACAGCCGGTTAACGAAATGGCCGTTTCCGCGATGCGGATGATATGATAAAATTTTATTTCGAAACCTGGATTCCGTATCCACCCGTGTGTAATTCACTGTCATCTTTACTCTCGACATTTTCCAGGGCGGTTGAACGCAATTACAAACTTATCGACATTTCCTACCTTTTTGTATCGTTTATCACATTCGTTCCACATTTATGTGGCAAAGTGTGAAACGGTTCGGTGGATCCAGTTAAGAGAAAAGTTTTACAAAGAATATGACACCTCGGAAGCAACTTTTACAATACTTTAAATGTTATAATTAGGCAGAGATTGCTCAAAGCCTCTATTCTTAAAATCGTACCAATCAAACCTCGGAATTCCACACAGGAAATTAATGATTTTTATTATAAGAAAGTAATCGGGAAAAGCAACACCTTTCGAGTGCGAGATATTTTCCAGGGCGATTGAACGCAATGACAAACTTATTGACATTTCCTAGTTTTTCGTATCGTTTATCACATTCGTTCCACATGTATGTGGCAAAGTGTCAAACGGTTTGGTGGATCCAGTTAAGAGAAAAGTTTTATAAAGAATTTGACGCCTCTGAAGCAACTTTTACAACACCTTAAATGTTATAATTAGGCAGACATTGCTCAAAGCCTCTATTGTTAAAAACGTCCCACTCAAACCTCGGAATTCTACACAGGAAATAAATGATTTTTATTATCGGATAGTAATCGCGATAAGCAACACCTTTCGAGTGCGAGATATTTTCCAGGGCGAATGAACGTAATTACACATTTTTCGACGTTTTCTACTTTTTCGTATCGTTTATCACATTCGTTCCACATTTATGTGGCAAAGTGTGAAACGGTTCGGTGGATCCAGTTAAGAGAAAAGTTTTACAAAGAATATGACACCTCGGAAGCAACTTTTACAATACTTTAAATGTTATAATTAGGCAGAGATTGCTCAAAGCCTCTATTGTTAAAATCGTACCAATCAAACCTCGGAATTCCACACAGAAAATAAATGATTTTTATTATAAGAAAGTAATCGGGAAAAGCAACACCTGTAATTATCTACTAGTTCGGCCCATCAACTGAGAGTGGTACGGAAGAATCCGAAGTTATTCACTATCGTTAATTTCATTTTCGGTCCATTTTGAGTCGGATTCCGGAAAATACCTTCTACCGAATCCTGCAGCATTTCATGTCCATGAAAAGGAAGAGCGTAAATTTAAAGGGCTTTATCCCCCGCTTCCTCCGTCGGTACTCTGTCCCTGAACCCCATGAATTCCTCATTTATCGTTTTGGATTCTTCTCATCTAATGTTTCACCACAAATGAAACATTTTCTCCCTATCTTCCCTGTTTGTTACATCAAATGATATTACTTGTTTTCTAACTTGGTCCATCAACTCAAAATGGTTACCAGAGGTTCGAAAATCTCTCACTCCTGTTAACGTTATCATTCGTTGATATAGGTATCATTTATGTTAACTTATACTTATACGATGATCTGCGTGTTTTACTTGTTTGAGCCCATCAGCTCCAAATCCTTTGATGCTAATTAGCCAAAGTTTCTAATCAGCGTTAATTTCATTTTCCGTCCATTTCGAGTGGGATACGGTAAGTACCACATCTATTGGTATTCAGGCCATGGCGATCAATATCCTCTAATCGTCTGCTGACGTGGTCCATCGGCTCCGAATCCTTTAAAACGAAAGACCCCGAAGTTTCTCTCCGGCGATAATTTAATTTAATTTCTTATTTCGTGTAAAACTCTGGAAGGTATCCTTTGCATTCACTGATATTAATCAAAGCAAGTATAATCCTTTACTCATTTGCTAATTTGCTCCATCCACTCCGAATCGCTATGAAAGGCTCCAAAGTGTTTCACCAGAGTTAGTTTCATTTTCCATCCATTTTGAATAATACCTCAAAAAGTACCACTTACATCTCTTAGTATTCAGATTACGGTTATCAATGCCTTCTAATCGTCCATTATCGCGATTCATCAGCGCGAAATCGTTTGGCACGAAACACCCCAAGGTTTCTCGAAAAAGATAATTTAATCTTCCCTCATTTCCAGGAAGATTTCAGAAAATACTCCTTGCATCCACTAATACTCATATCGATGAACGTCCTTTAGTCGTCTACCAATTTGTTCTATCAATTCCGAGTATATCCGAAAACTCGAAACTTCCTAACCAGCTTTAATTTCATTTCCCGTCCATTTTGAGTAGGACCTCAAAAAGTACCACTTGCATCTACTGGTATCAATCCCTTCTAATCATTCGTTATCGTAATTCATCGGCCCGACAACATTTGGCACGAAAGACCCCAAGATTTCTCAAAAAAGATAATTCAATCTTCTCTCATTTCCAGGAAGATTTCAGAAAATACTCCTTGCATCCACTGATACTCAAACCGATGAACGTCCTTTAGTCGTCTACCAAATTTCTGCATCACCTCCGAATCGCTCCGAAAAGACCGAAAGTTTCTCGCCAGCGTTAATTTCATTTTCCGTCCACTTCGAGTCGAATCCCGGCAAGCGGTGCTAAATCCTAGAGGGGCTTTTGTGGGTACCCATCCATACCAACCACAGGTGACGGTGCTTAACCTCGAGGCCGCTCAGACCGGAAAGCAAACGTGGAGCTAAAGGAGGCTAAAAGGCTCTCTTTATCCTTCTTCCCAGCCTGTGTATTGGTGCTGTCCATCAGCTTTGAGGGAATTAATGAATCCCAACCTTTTAATGAACGTTAGGTTCATTAAGTTAAGTCTTCGTCGAGCCGCAGTCACCCGCTGGGGAATACACGGGATCTGGGAAAAGCCGTGGAAACTGTAATAGATTGAGGTTTTTTTCTGGCCGCCCATCCAAGTGTCAAGCACCGAGGTACTTTACCTCGGAGGTTGTCTAGACTCGCGGGATAAGGGAGTCTTTATCGTCCATTATTGATTGTATTTCCGTGCATCCCTGGGACGGTCCAGCTTGTGTTCGAGCAGACAGCGTGTTGGAGCTTAGCCTTCGATTAACGATTTTGCTCATAGAAAATCCGTTGGTACATGGGAAGTTGGGGGGAGTATGTAATTAAGGCCAGAGTGAGTTATTCCGCTCTCGTCATTAAGTGCGGAATGCATGATTTAAGGGATAATCGGTTATCTGCACGATGCGGCGCTTAATTCTTTAATGTATGGGCCTCGTTTCGGTGTAATGATCAGTGAGAGGTTGCTGTGGTTAAACGGCGGAAAAGTTATGCGAACGGATATGACTAAACGATGGAAAACGTAGACGTTTTAACGCGACGCTTTGTAAACCATTAACGTGGAATTCTAATTCGATTAAGGACATAATTGCAAATATTTCGCAATCACTCGGTGACAAAATTACCACGGGTACGCGTAATTAGAACTGATAAGGGGAAGCTCTACTATTGGATTTATAGCCAGAGCAGTCGAAACCGTCATACATTAAAAAATGAAGGGGTGTTAATTGTTAACAGGACCTAATGAACTGTTTGCAATGAAATTTGTTTTAAACCGGTATAGCTCACGTAAGCGTTCAATTTTTTTAATCGAATGTTCCCACACTGTTCGCCGACAAAAATTTTAGAATCCAAAAATCGAAGTCGTGCATATCTGATAGCAACGTATATCGTTTAAAATATTGAAAGGGGATCATACATCGATAATTATAAATATTGTTAAATCAAAATAAAATATTTTTTATTTTGCGGTGTTGCGATTGTTGACGTACTGGGTATATTGACGTCATTTATGAGCTTCTTACATGAGTATGGTTTTATTCTTTTCGTCGCTAAACCGAATCAATGACAATCAATTTCGTGGTTTTACACATTTGTCATTAGCGCGTGCATTACCACCTGTTACAACGACGGGACTTGAATTAACGGGTAATAATTAATTACCGATATTATCATGTCATGATTAATTAATAAACCGCCTGCGTACAATAACCAGTCACTGTAATTCAGAATAATAGACATACTTTCGTCATACGGAAAACAATTAATCCGCCTACAATTAATGTTACATACATTCAATTTCATTATGCGACACGGACCATTACACTTAAACTGTGCAGATGTCTTAAACTGCGTGTACGTAACGTACGTACACATAAAGCGCGTACGTAAACGGGCTTGAAATGTTCCTACATATGTATATCGGTAGGCACGTAATATTCATAACAATTATTGTATATTAACCGAATAATAACTCTAGCATGTGAGTTACAACTTATAAAGGCAATGAAATTAGCAAATACTCATCCAGAATGACCAATTACGTAAACACTACACTCACTGAACACCAAACCTAACAATTACGTAACTTAAAACTAACAAATAACATAACGTTTGTTACAATGTAAAAACCAAACATTTACGTAACTTAAAACTAACAAATAACATAACGTTTGTTACAATGTAATAACCTAACAGTTACGTAACATAGAAATCATTAGTTACATGACATTTGTTACAATGCAGTAACTTAACAGTTATGTAACATGGAGCTAACAGGTTACATAACATTTGTTACTATCATATCTATATAAATGTAGCATAACTTTGTTACTCTTATCTTACATTATGTTACTGTCCTGATATTACTGTGTATATGCAGCACATATTTGTAACAAAGCAGAACTACATTGGTGCTAACTGTCATTTATTTTATTACATCATCGTCATCGTCATTGTCATAATTCATCGTCAAATGTCATAAGATTAATATATATCATATTTTGTTTACTACTCGTATGAAACTACGTAACCACATTAAACTACGAACTACGTAGATTACCCTAGAAACACCCTGTGTTACAATTACATAACACTGAAATAACACGATATATAACGAATTTTATTCAAAAGATACATTAATATCATATAACGTCGAATTATTACCGTTCGGTAATATTGCTACAAATTTGTGAGCATTGCAGTTATTCAATATGAGTTTCTCGCTTAAAAATGTATTTGGCTCGAAACTTTACCGAGTTTCTTGATTGACATAACATATAACAGGTTACCGATATATGTATACGTCACATTATTCGTTTTATACCAGGGTTATAAAGCTGCGGAGTAAATGGTAATACAAATCTTTCCTATATGTTACCTTACATGTTACAAACGTTATGTCATACAAATCTGACTTATATATAACATGTATGTTACATTCCATGTTACAAACGTTATGCCATACAAATCTGACATATATATAACATGTATGTTACATTACATGTTACAAACGTTATGTCATACAAATCTGACTTATACATAACATGTATGTTACCTTACATGTTACAAATGTTATGTCATACAAATCTGACTTATATATAACATGTATGTTACATTACATGTTACAAACGTTATATAGCGATTATGTTATTGTTACGTAACCGTGTTTGATCGGTACGCAGAGTATTTTACTTACCTAACCCTGCTCGACTGTCAAATCGACTAACCTACGCTTTGTCGAAAAGGCGTAATTAAAAGATCTCTCGTCGGCGTTCGCGGACGCGCATGTCGCAGTGAAGTCAATTACCCACCAAACACCCCGAGTTACAATTACATAACATTATATAGCTGCGGAGGAAACGGTAATACAAATCTTACTTATACGTTACATGTATGTTACATTACATGTTGCAAACGTTATGTAGGGTTTATATTCTTACGTAACCATGTTTGGGGGATGCGCAGAGTATTTTACTTACCTAACCTTGCTCGACGGTCAAATCGACTAACCGACGCTTTATCGAAAAGCCGTAATTAAAGGATCTCTCGTCGGCGTTCGCGAGCGCGCATGTCGGTGTGACGTCACGACAGACCCCCGTCCGTGGAAATCGAATCCGCGCCGCGGAATGCGCTCGATGTCGGGTAACCGGATGTTTACAGGAATCCGCAGGCAGTCGAGCCCCGACAAACTATTCCTTTCCTCGGCGGCGTATCTCGTTTCCCGGCGTCGAAATAAAACGGGGGCGCGAAACCGGAGAACAATGGCGTCAATAGAAATCGTTTTGCATTCTTCGTCGCGCCCTCGGTCTCGCTTTCGCGAAGCGCGCGGGCACCAAGGCGAGGTCCCACTTGGGAACTGGTTCACGTCCCATCTGCGCGTGACTTTGAGGACTTCACGCGTCCTCCTGCATTTCCATGGAGCCTTTCTGCCCGCGGCTGAGGCTGCTTCGCCACGGTGTTTCGCAGAACTTTCCTCCGCCTCGCCACCTTCTCCCCGGGAGCGGCCATGAATTTCCCATAAGACCCATTAAAGGGTGGATCGTCCTCGATCGATCCAATACCGTAGCGTTAATTTAGAATTAGATTTAGATTAGTTGACAAATCAATTCGACTACGCTGACGGTACGAGCGTAGTTGTGCTCGAACCGCGCGACCCTTCGCGCCGACATAACCTCTCCGCCAAGGATGGAGGATAGAACCCTCGTGGTCAAGGCGCTCGTCTCCCTTTTTCGATGTTTTAGAGGTCTCTTCTTTAACCTCTTCGCCTACAATATCGTGTGAGAGGCGTGGTATATAAATCCGGCCAAACGTGAACAAACGTGTTAGAAACGTGGTATGTCAATCGGGCCAACGTAAACAATACGTATGAGAGACGTGTGAGACTTTGGACGTTCAGCCAAACTGTGAAATGGCCCAATGTATGACCGACATTTTTCTTGTTCATGGCACGCGCTATTGGAATTTAAATCGTGAGGCAAAGGGTTAAGGGCGCCCTTCTGTCGCTCTCGACTCACATGGAAACCATCAAGTCGCAGACTTTTTCAAACCTTCCGAGAAGGAGGATTTATATCTTCAGCGCTTAAGCCTCGCTTTCTTAATTTCGGCTCGTACTTGATAAGAGGCAATTTGTCCTCATATTCCTTTGGTCCTTTTCCCAGGTCCTTCACAGAAGTATAGTCACGAAGAAGTTCTCCAGGAGTCCAGTTAGCAGCCCCCACCTGGATCGTCCTCGATCGATCCAATACCGTAGCGTTAATTTAGAATTAGATTTTGATTAGTTAACAAATCAATTCGACTACGCTAACGGTACGAGCGTAGTTGTGCTCGAACCGCGCGACCCTTCGCGCCGACATAACCTCTCCGCCAAGGGTGGAGGATGGAACCCTCGTGGTCAAGGCGCTCGTCTCCTTTTTTCGATGTTTTAGAGGTCTCTTCTTTAACCTCTTCGCCTACAATATCGTGTGAGAGGCGTGGTATATAAATCGGGCCAAACGTGAACAAAACGTGTGAGAGACGTGGTATGTCAATCGGGCCAACGTAAACAATACGTATGAGAGAGGTGTGAGACTTTGAACGTTCAGCTAAACCGTGAAATGGCTCGATTCTTAGATGGACATTTACCCTTAAAAAAAAGTGTTGTATCCAAATCGACTGATTTCATGGGAGTTTCACTTCACCTTAATGCCCACTTCTTCCAATCGTCAATGGGCCTCCACGATATGTTTGCTGTCGCTCGATGAGGTACCCGTTAGTTAAACAATATTGTAAAAAAATCCACATTTCGAAAGTGTCAGGATAATTCCTAGGTGCCTTACTGTAACATGATTCATTGTAACGTGATTCACAATAATATCATCTATCCGTAACTAAAGATGCGCCTTAATCTCTGATCCGTAAGTTTTCCATAATAAGACGATCTCATTACGAGCTTTTTTAGATCCAACACGTTTTTCATGTTCAATGGTAAGCCAGGAAGCAAGACGGGACGCGTTAGAGGGATGGGAAGAGATAAAAAGACAAATCCATCGCTTTTCCTCGGTCTATCTGGCTAGTGAAAGTGGTTAGACACGATAATCAGGAGTTCTAGAGTCTGGTTGGATGTTAAGCATTCGTGGCTTTTCCGTCAGGATAATTCCTAGGTGCCTTACTGTAACATGATTCACAGTAACATCATCTATCCATAACTGAAGATGATACTTAATCTCTGATCCGTAAGTTTTCCATGAATGGAAGATCTCATTACGAGGTGTTTTAGACCCAACACGTTTTTCATGTTCAAAGGTAAGCCAGGAAGCAAAACGGGACGCGTTAGAGGGATGGGAAGAGATAAAAAGACAAATCCCTCGCTTTTCCTCGGTCTATCTGGCTCATGGAAGTGGTTGGACACGATAATCAGGAGTTCTAGAGGTTGGTTGGGTGATAAGCACTCGCGGCTTTTCCGTCCGCGAGTAATCACACATGGCTCGTTAATGTATGGCCGTAATTGGCGAGCTAGCTTGTTAGCGGGCGAAACGCAGAAAGAAGAAAGCAGACGAATAGACGGATAACTGAAAATGGGAGGCGAAGGGGCAATTATTAAATTTCATGGATATAGGCTTTCCGTAGGTGAGAGCTCCGGATCGCCACTCAACATCATGAGCAATTACGACGAAATATCGATTCTTACACGACCGCTCGAGAGGCGGAAGAGTTTCCTCGATAGGGCTCTTCCCCGCTGTAATTCCGTTATAACGCTCCGTTATATCGGTACCGTGATTGATGATCGATATATCCGCAAACTCAATTTTCTTGCATTAAGCCTCGGTGCCGAATCTCGGCTTAAAGGGATATGAAAGTGGAATCTTAGGGGTCGATGGTTCATGAAACTTTTCTCCTAGTTGGGTGCACCAATTTGTTTCAAATTTTATCACATGGATAAGGAGACCCTAAGGTAGGTCCTGGAACTAGCGAAATTTCATTTGTTATTTAAATTATTAAAAATACCTATGAACAAATTATTTAAAAATTGAAATTTCATGGGTTTAGGACCTTCCTTATAGCCTCCATATTCACATTGCCAACATAAGCTGGCGCGTCTCATTACCGACATTTATATTTATGTTGAGGTCTTTTACAGTCTATGTTGAGAATTGTACGAACTAAAGGGTTCTATATGTTATTTCGGTAAAGTAATGATAAAAAAATCTATGTAAAACTGCGGAAGTCCCGTGAATTCGTGACTTTTTACATTTTGACGAACCAACGTCGCCACCTGTAACGTTTAGCTGCAACTAAATTTTTTCTCTAAAAACACGCATTAACCGCAGGACAAGCGAGCATTCTCTTGCAATTGTTGGAGAAGGTATTTACCACATTTTCCCATCCGACTCTGTAATATTCCATTTCTGTGGTATTCTAAATTGTTTGAGCCAGGTCCTGAAACTCTTCATTTTCGATTCTAAGCCTCCAAGAAGTGTAAAACATCGAAAACATGCACGGACCACGCCATGTTGGTTCTATAACATTGTCCATGACTTATGTTTCTTACCACTGTTGCATCCTGTTCTCTCTCTGATACTCAGCCATTGGTGTCACGCATCATTACAGTTTTCAGTGCAATAATTTACAAATGTGCCCTGGCGGCCATGAACGCCTTCCCCCATACACCAGCAGCACCATATACGCATAGAAGCTATTCATATCCACCAATATTCACGTGTGGGTTACGTATATATGACGTTGTGCTCATTGCATCCTATTGTTATTATCGCTTTGCTTAAGGCGTTGCATTGGATCCCCTCGAGACCCTCGTAAATACAAGGATATGCTCGCTCCGATCGGACAGATTGTATCCCATAAACAGTGCTCGCATCAGTAATGATTACTAACCACCAGTCGAATTATCGTATCTTATAAGCAGATAGAGATGGAAGCTAGAACCCGAGATGATCACTTTTTGAACCTACTATGCCATTGTACCCCATAAATAGTGCTCGCATCAGTGATGATTACTAACCACCAAACGAATCATCGTATCTTATAAGCAGATATAGATGGAAGCTAGAACCCGAGATGATCACTTTTTGGACCTACCATGCTATTGTATCTCATAAACAGTGCTCGCATCAGTGATGATTACTAACCATCAATCGAATCATCGCATCTTGTAAGCAGATATAGATAGAAGTTAGAACCCGAGATGATCACTTTTTGGACCTACCATGCTATTGTATCCCACAAACAGTGCTCGCATCAGTGATAATTACTAACCGCCAGTTGAATCATTATATCTCATAAACAAATGTAGATGGATGTTAGAACCCGAGATGATCACTTTTTGAACCTATCATGCTATTGTATCCCAAAAACGGTGCTCGCATCAGTGATAATTATTAACCGCCAGTTGAATCAACATATTTTATAAACAGATGTAGATGGATGTTAGAACCCGAGATGATCACTTTTTGAACCTATCATGCTATTGTATCCCAAAAACAGTGCTCACGTCAGTGATGATTACTAACCACCAAACGAATCATCGTATCTTATAAGCAGATATAGATGGAAGCTAGAACCCGAGATGATCACTTTTTGAACCAACCATGCTAGACGGTTCGTTTTCCGGCATGTCATTGTCTTATTCAATTTGGATAGTGTTAGATTGTTGAATAAGTTCCCACCGTTTCAATTATGCTATGTTATGTTAAAAACAGCGGGACCTTATTTCTCGACTTAATAGCAACTCGCGGGCCGTGAGTGTTTCACAACAGTTAACAATGCGGCCCAGCAAGAAATGAAACATTTATTATCATCTCATTTTTATTAATATACGTTATAACGCGATTGCTGATGTCAAGAGTGGATTACATAGGCAGCAACAGAACGGTGCGGCGTAAAGTTGACATGCTCTCAAAGCATGCAGGTGTGATTTGACACGTATAATGAAAGAAAGAGAATGCTGTTCCTTCCGAACATGGACTATAATATACATTTTATATGCTGATCAGACAAGTCAAAGCATTGAACACCATTAGTGTCACGGAGAACATTGATGATGAATGTCTCCAAGACTCTGGCACAGCTCAAGGAGTTAAAGTCCTCCTTTAAAGGGTCATCATCATCTCCTCGATCTCGATATTTTTCCTACTTCTTCTCCTCTGAGATGATGTTTCCCGCAACGGATGCGAAAGCAGGGGATACGATGACGAACATTCCATTAATTGCATAATCGAAGAGGACAACGTAGGGTCTGGCAGCTCGAATGTCCCTGACGGACTGGAGCGAGTAGTTCCAATAGATGCGGCACTTCTCGTTTCCAACAACGGATTCGATATCCCCCGGAGCGTGAAGCAGCACCAGTGTCTGGTCAATACCGTATGCGTGCTTAATAATGGTGGTAATGCAGCACACGCTGAGCTGTATTGTATCTATGAATGTAAGCTGAAGCCACGTAAACAGAGCATGCACTCAGTAAGTACATGACCGACCCCTCGGCAGGTCCTATCGTTTATGTTAGGAATCTCCACACTAACGACGTCTCTTCGTTAGATCCAGGTGTTGACGACAACATCCCTCTGCCTCACCCTGCACAAATCCCTCTGTCTCACCACTTAACCCAGTTAATCCTAGGAAACCAAAAGCTGCTAAGTTACAATTTAGGTTTATTCTTTTAGCGCTTATATCAGCGCTAATCCCAACAGGAATCACTGATCAGCCATTTTTTACCATAAGGTCGCGGGAACTTAACTATAGATCTGACATATCATCTTATTAACTTCCCGATCAGAAGACAGAAGTACGAGAGCTTCTACAAAATTGGTTTGTGAGATTTTAAAACGCCGGAGAGAATCCTATCTGCTGATGGTGTTATATGGCACAGGGGTTATATGCAGTTGTCATAGGCGAAATTCAAGAATTTCTTTTTTATAACCGAAATGCATTTTCTAATCGAACACAGAGTGTGATTTCATAGTAGAATTATTGAACTTAATATATAATTTTTTTGTCATAATATATTGAACAATTGGCGAGGTACAGCAATTCTTTGAAAAAGTTTCTGTTTTTTTTTTGCGGTGACCATAATATCTCAAAAAGTATTCCACCGATCGGTTTCAAATTTTTAGGGTTCATTCAGAACATGAGGGACTGCTGAATGAACGAAGGATTCTTTTCTTCTATGAAAACTTCCTGTTTTATTAAGGAACAACAAAAATGTTATAAGATGAAGAAAGTTATTTTTCTGTAAAACCCCTGCCATTTTGGTGAAAATTGAAATTTCGAAAAATCCTTCGTTCATTCAGCAGTCCTCTATGTGCAGAATGAGCCCTAAAAACTTGAAGCCGATCGGAGAAATACTTTTTGAGATATCGTGGTAACCGCAAAAAAGAAACTTTTCGGAGAATTTCTGCACCTCGCCAATTTTTTAATATATCTTGACAAAAAGAAATGATATATTAGGTTCAATAATTATACTATGAAATCACGCTCTGTCTTGGATTAAAAAATGCATTTCGGTTATGAAAAAAGAAAATTCTTGAATTTCGCCTATGACAACTGCACATAATCCCTTAACGAAACATCCCAAAGAAGGTTGCTGTACGTTTTTTAGCGCTTACTAAACACTTTTATGCATGTTTGAAAGTTATATCTGATTGGAAGATTGTTTAACGTTCATTGACTTCTTATCCCTTTAAGATCCCTACACACATGTCCCGTGTCATTTTTATAACGTTTCTGTCCATTAGTTCGAAGCATTTCTATAGCGCCATCACTTGAAATGGATGATTACGCATTCCTTCAGCAGAGTTGTATGCCAAAATCCCTTATGTACCCCTGGACCACCCGGAGTGCAAGGTGTAAGCCTCTCACCGAGGGCGTAAACCTACGGATCATCCATCATCGAAAGTAGATGGGTGATTTGGTGCCCGCGGTTGTTGGGCACCGCAACCGAACCCGCGATTCTGACAAAGCACAATGGAAAACGATAGTAGGGGATGCAGAACAAACAGGGACTCGGGAAATCTCTTTGGAATACACCCCTCTGTACGCCAGACTCTGTCGCGTTGCTCGTCTCACAAGATGTTATGGCGAAACAGGTTCGAGGTAATGGTAACGGCTGTTCGATCCATGTTAGAGGCCACGCCAATATCGCGAGTCTTTCGAGCAACCACTGAGATGTTCCTATAACGTTATGTTGAAAGCCTTGCGGCAGTCTATCTACGCCGTTGATGGGTTGCTGTTGCTGGGGATCGCGTCTTGACAGATGCATCCTAGGATGCAACATTCCGTTTCCAGCTTGCCAGTTTCTCCTATCTTAGGTCTGCTTAGGAATTAAATATCAAACTAGAACCATCTTAAGAGGACAAGGAAGGGGCTAAGAAACTTAATCGACGACGAAAGAGTAAAATTTATCAATACCATTTGGCGTCATGACAGATGCATCCTAGGATGCAACATTCCGCTTCCAGCTCCTTACTTAGGTCTGCTTAGGAATTAAATATCAAAGTAGAACCATCTTAAGAGGACAAGGAAGGCGCTAAGAAACTTAATCGACGACGAAAGAGTAAAATTTATCAATACCATTTGGCGTCATGACAGATGCATCCTAGGATGCAACATTCCGCTTCCAGCTTGCCAATTGCTCCTTACTTAGGTCTGCTTAGGAATTAAATATCAAAGTAGAACCATCTTAAGAGGACAAGGAAGGCGCTAAGAAACTTAATCGACGACGAAAGAGTAAAATGAATGAATACCATTTTGCGTAATCACACATGGCTCGTTAATGTAGGGCCGTAATTGGCGAGATAGCTTGTTAGCGGGCGAAACGCAGAAAGAAGAAAGCAGACGAATAGACGGATAACTCACAATGGGAGGCGAAGGGGCGATTATTAAATTTCATGGATATAGGCTTTCTGTAGGTGAGAGCTCCGGATCGCCTCTCAACATCATGAGCAATTACGACGAAATATCGATTCTTACACGACCGCTCGAGAGGCGGAAGAGTTTCCTCGATAGGGCTCTTTCCCGCTGTAATTCCGTTATAACGCTCCGTTATATCGGTATCGTGATTGATGATCGATATATCCGCAAACTCAATTTTCTTGCATTAAGCCTCGGTGCCGAATCTCGGCTTAAAGGGATATGAAAGTGGAATCGATGGTTCATGAAACTTTTCTCCTAGTTGGGTGCACCAATTTGTTTTAAATTTTACCACATGGATAAGGAGACCCTAAGGTAGGTCTTGGAACTAGCGAAATTTCATTTGTTATTAAAATGATTAAAAATACCTATGAACAAATTATTTAAAAATTGAAATTTCATGGGTTTTAGGACCTTCCTTATAGCCTCCATATTCACATTGCCAACATAAGCTGGCGCGTCTCATTACCGACATTTATATTTATGTTGAGGTTTTTTACAGTCTATATTGAGAATTGTACGAACTAAAGGGTTCTATATGTTATTTCGGTAAAGTAATGATAAAAAAATTGATGTAAAACTGCGGAAATCCCGTGAATTCGTAACTTTTTACATTTTGACGAACTAACGTCGCCACCTGTAACGTTTAGCTGCAACTAAATTTTTTCTCTAAAAACACGCGTTAACCGCAGGACAAGCCAGCATTCTCTTGCAATCGTTGGCGAAAGTATTTACCACATTTTCGCATCCGACTTTGTAATATTCCATTTCTACGGCATTTTAAATTGTTCAGGCTAGGTCCTGAAACTCTTCATTTTCAATTTCAAGCCTCCAAGAAGCGTAAAACATCGAAAACGTGCACGGACCACGCCATGTTGGTTCTAGTCCTGAGAAGTAAATGAATTTTGGATGAAAAATCAAATTTCATGAGTTTCAGGACTCACTTTAGGGCCTCTATAATCCCGTGGTAAAATTGGGAACGAATCGGTACCCCCAATTCGGGGAATACTTTCCCTAACGATTTGACTTCTCAGATATATACAGGCTGACTCATTATATCCATACATCGCCGTACACAGCACAAATATCGCTAGCGGCTTTGGCGGCTTTAGAACCTTGATTTAACGCAAAGGTGTCGGAAATGCTTATTTTTTGTCCACTTGACCCTCCATTTTAACCCTTAACGCTCCGACTTTTAATTGTGAATATCGGTCGGCAACTTATTCTCATCATACTTCGACTTGCAAGTCGGTCGGATCGGTGGTGCTTGAGAGACACACTTGGAGTTGAACGCCACACATCGGTGGTGCTTGAGAGGCACACTTGGAAAGAACGCCACACATCGGTGGTGCTTAAGAGGCACACTTGGAGTAGAACGCCACACATCAGTGGTGCTTGAGAGGCACACTTGGAAAGAACACCACACATCGGTTGTGCTTGAGAGGCACACTTGGAAAGAACGCCACACATCGGTGGTGCTTTAGAGGCACACTTGGAGCGTTAAGGGTTAACAATATAAAAATGTGCAAGAAATAAATTACACGAAAAAACCAAACAGCCTATCTTGTAGAGCACAAAATCTTCCATCGGATAACGCAAAACCCATTCCCAAAAAATGTAATCTTATTGGCGCGACTTTGGATCATAAAAAAACCGCACGAAATTGTGGGACAACCCAATAATTGTAAGTACGAATTCCAGTTGCTGTTACATAGACAAGAAGTGGGTTTCCCGATCGCTGGTGCGCACTTCTTAAATATGTACCCACTCGGAACCGCAATTCCATCTCGCAAAGTCAGTGGTACATAGATCCGGATTTCCTTGTGAACCGGATACGGCCTCTAGGTCCCGTTCGGAGCACCGGAACTACTCTGTAGTTTCAGGATTCTACCAACTCCGGCGGATACGCGAAGTTCCTCCATTGCTTCTCGGCAGGACTTGGACTGTTTGAGAATTTCGGGAACCAAAGGAAATGGTATTCCTTGGGTTTTAAGACACTCCCGGATGATCTTCCCTAAAACTGTGAACGAAAAGTCGGAAAGGGAGGGCGATTGTAATGAGGTGATGCTTTGTAAAGGAATTCTGTAGGGTCTTGAGAATTCTTGTTAATTCCGGGGTATATACCACCTCAAAATAAGGGTTGAAGTGGGGTGGAGGCTGGTCTCTAAGCGTTTGCAATGAAAGCGTTAAAGGAAGAGGAACAAATGCAGGCGCAAAAAATAAGCACTGGGGGAAAAAGACGAGGAAGAGCATCACCCGAGCGGTAAAAGAGGTTCCTCAAGAGACCATTGTTAACGCGAAACATTAAAATGTATATATCTCGCGTACTTTGGTATCAGGTGCTGAAAACTTCGTTAGCAAATTTGCCTTTGAAAGTAAAGGAGAATTGAAATCACTGCGCAAACATGGTGTATAATTGAATTATGCATTGGTGGTAGGACAGGATTAAAGACGATAATGAAACATGTCGCATATTGACACAACATACCTTATGTGGCATTCAGCGACTGCTAATCTTACAAATTTTGATTGTTCAAACTAGTTGAAATTATTTGTCACACGTAAATATAGAGGAATATTGACGGTGGGAAAAGCGGCGAGAAAAATGATATGAGCGTTCGAAATGGAATGCTACAGACGTATGATAATTATTCCGTGGGTAGAGATGATCAGAAGGGCAGAAATGTTAGAAAGTACACCCGTCCCTCAATTTACGCGGATAAGAATCGCGTACGTAAATTAGCTTGGAATGAGAAGAATCTGATGACGTAAAAATGGCAAATGGAATTGTTTAAAAATACCGAAATCTCCGGTAAGAATATTTTAACTTAAAAAACCCTTTCATTGTGTCTGATGAAGATGATGCTGATAGAGTAATCATTTGGTATCATTAAAATCATGATTTCGTATCAGTAAAAACGATTTCCTTCTTCGAAAACCGATTGCCTTCGGTTTCATATGATAAACAATAATGCGATTTGGTTGGAACAATTGACGTTCGGCCTTAAAATACGGATATTTTTTTTTGTGATTTCGAGGAGTAAAATTCACGATTCCCTGAGTGAATACCCCTCGATACGTAAATTAGCTTAGAATGAGATACAATGGAGGGGTGCGTCTAATTAGTCTCTGGACTGAGAATATCCTGATGACGTAAAAATGACGAATGGATTTATTTGAAAATACCAAAATCTCCGGTAACAATATTTTAACTGAAAAGACTCTTTTATTGAGTCTGATGAGGATGGTGCTGATAGAGTAATCATTTCGTATCACCGTGGCAACTGTGAAACCATGTTTTCTCCTCTAGCGCTACTAAACCAGTAAACTCTGAAGGCTTTGATGACACAGAGTGTGAACACAAATTCATTCGAACGTATTGATTTAGGCGGGGCTTGCCGTTATCCAAACCACTTGCAAAATCGAAAGCGATGTCGTCAAGAACACACGTAACAACCCGTGCCAAGATCACCTCTCCAACTAGACATTTTAGCCTGGTCAACCTGGCACGGAGCCACAGGCACGTCTAGTGATTTATTCTCCAGCTAGTGAATCCCATTCGCCGTCGTTTGGTTAACTCGTTACCAGATTCGGTGGTGTTACCCTGTACCTACAGGACAGCGCATGAATTTTAAGACACTGATAATCCTACATTTCTTAAAAGGAAGTCCGATTTCGCCCTGCATTCATTTAATTCGGAACTAGGACGTAGAGTGCTCTACAATTAAAATGCACGGTCCCAAATTATACGGCAGTAGGGTAAATCCCATTCATGGAACTCGTTCCGAATTCTTTCCTTAGATTAACTAAATTAGTATCTATTTCCATGACCAACCAAAAATGGAAGAGCGGCCAACTTTCGGCTTTTATGGAATTACCTTGCGTTAATTTCATAAAAATTAACTGACGCTCATCAATTACTTTGTCAAATTTTACCTCGACAACTAGTGACCCTGGTCGCGTCGGAGCAGACTTCGGAAATTATGCTTCGTTTCTAAATTATATTAGTCCTTTGCGGTCGTACATCTACTCTCAGGCTCCAAAGTTCTCTTGATCTTGGGTAAATGCGATCGCAAAGGGTTAATATCTTTGACAATTTTAAGAAGGGAAAAGAAATCAGATTTTGCCCTGCATTAATTTAATTCGGAACTAGGACGTAGAGTGCTCCACATTTAAAAGGCACTGTCCCAAATGATACGGCAGTAGGGTGAATCCCATTCATGGAACTCGTTCCAAATTCTTTCCTTAGATTCCGTGAGAACCAATTAGTATCTATTTCCATGACCAACCAGAAATGGAAGACCGGCCAACTTTCGGATGTCCTGCTCTATTTTTCTCTCCTGGTGAAACGCAGAGGGGTGCACCGATATCCTCTCAGTGCACTCTTGGGTATCCTCGGCGACTTAGCAGAAACTCGTCGGAATCGGGAAAGTACCTGGTGCTCCAATTCCGAGGAGTCGATGAGCGCTTATCGAAGCGGTACACGCTTCAACGATCGCCAGCTCTCAAAGTCGCGGTCTCTTGTCTGCGTCGCGAGGGAGCCAGAATGCACTAGTTAGTGCAAGAGCTTCAATTTATGGTTCTGCAGCTGCGGATCTACGTAAAGTTCGCCGTGGCACGAGCCATGGTCCTCGGGAAAGTTTACGCAGTCTGTCTACCTCGGCATCCCTCTTTCGTTAAACCCCTCGTCCTGGAGAGCAGTCCTTCTTTCTCCTGCGTGCACGCAAGATTGCGAGCTTTCTCGAACTCGTATCCGGATACTAATTAAAGTTTGGAACTGTCGGTAAGCGGCAAGTTCGACACTGGGATTTGTTAGCCAGCTTTTCTGTTTGTTCACCTATATAAGTGACTGCCAACCCCGGCGCACCCCGTACCGCGAGATGTATCTATAACCCTAGAGTTGCCCGAAATCCGTGGAATGGAGAAATCACGAGGAGCTGGAGGACTGCGTTTGTTCGGTGCATGAAGGTGAAGTGAAACCCTCCCCAAAATCAGTGGATCTGACTAACAAGGAAGGTACCTGAGGTGTCCCCTTCCGATTTTGTTCATTTTTAAATATGTTACAGAGGACTAAAATCTAAGGGACCCGTGTTTTTTTTATCGGCAGATAAACACTTTTAGGGGGTGAAATCAGGCTTCAAAGTTGGCCGTGAAAGGGGGTGAGTTTGCTGTTTCATATAGAAGCACTCGTCCGATTTTCATGAAACAACCGTCAAAATGTAGGGAATGAAGAATTATGAAACATGCATTTGGAATTTTTCGAAAAAATTCATTTTTAAGGGCACCCTTTGAATATTTCTTTTACCCCTTAAGCGAGCAGTAATATGTTATAGTAGACTAAAAACTAAGCGACACGTATTTCTTTTTATCTGCCATTGAACACTTTAAGGGGGTGAAACCATCATCCAAAGTAAGGCATGTCAAGGGGCGATTTGGCAGTTTCACCCACAAGAACATGATATTATTTAACCAATCCACCTGGAAAAGCTTTCTCATAACGAGAAACGAAAAATATAATTTTCTGAATTAAAAAAAAAATTAAGGGGTGAGCCACCCCTCATAGGCCTTACTTTGGATGATGGTTTCACCCCCTTAAAGTGTTTAATGGCAGATAAAAAAATTACGTGTCGCTTAATTTTTAGTTTACTATAACATATTATAAAAGAAATGTTATTCCAGTATTGTGTAACTGTAACATAGGGCGCTTGGTGGGAACTCTCTAGAAACACAAATTCTTTCTGTCGTTATTCTTTACACCGAGTGCCGCGAAAAAGCTTCGTTTCTTTGTCTCCGCATCCTGAATGCCGGAAATAGCAACCCCTTTCAAGTGACATTTTGTACATTCTTCTTTCCTGCTGATTCCTCCAGGAAACTGTACTCACGGTAACTGCGCCCGTTGCTCGGAAACGGGATAACGAGGTGTGAAAATATTCCCGGAGATTCCCTTAACGTGCAATGGGTCTGTTATTTTTTTTATTCCAATTAACGGCTTGACGGAACAGGTCGCTGCGTTAACAATGCATTCGTTTGTTGAACGCTCCTTGGACGTTGCGACGCTTTTACTCAAGAGGCGTCCTTCGATTGGAAATGATTTTCCGCTGAAAATTTCCCTCAATATCTCCGGGAAAGGAACAGAACGGTGAAAAATAATCACCAACAGAAAACTTATTAATTAAATACAATCACTTTTGAATCTCATGGAAGTAAATTAACCTGCTCTTATTGCAAACTTTACATATTCGGTTGATGCACCAGTTCGTGATTTTCTTTTTTCTCGTTCGAATCGTTTAGTAAAAAATCGTTCGAATTTACGGATCAACTTAGTAACAAATCTGTGATTTTCTTCATCAAATAATACGTTGTTATTCCTTTCATATCGTAGTTCAATGCATGTATACAATTGACAGGTTACCCTGAGATATAAGGTTAGTTGACTGAAACATATATAAATACTCGTGACAGATATTAATGCCTGAATCATATGTGGTTGGAAGAAATAATTATAATGGTGAGAAGAAAATGTTATGTAGTTGATTTAAATTAATGTTTTGACTTGAATCTGCAGTTCTGCCAATCGATCAGGTGATTGCGTTAAATAAAAAAAATGTTGATACAATCACATACATTTTTGGCAGAAATGATACGCTAATGTCATCAATTATACAAAATGAGGGCGTAAATGAAATATTTCGTAGTATTGAACGAAAGATCATAATGTCCACTGACAACAAACATTGTTTAACCGAACAAGTTTATTTTATTGCCATAAATGTATTTGTCTGTAGAATTGCTAGATGGCACTCATAGCTTTGGATTTTCTCGCAAGTGATAGAAGTTGTAGTTAGTTTATATATAAGACCTTTTGCCGTTTTCAATATTAAAGTTGCATTGTTTTTATAGTTCGTTTTAGATTTCCAACAATCCATAATGCTTATTTTATTTCAACTTTCGGAAAATCTTGGCCCAATCAGAACCGACTGTCCGTCGAATAAAATATCTATTATCAATAAAATAATTCTCTTTACTCAATTTGACATTTCTTCCCACGTATTTCATCGCAGGATTTTTTTTGTCGCAATGCATATTTCTTCGTATTAACCAAGTTTTTCTCTCAGTGTAAGAAAGTGATGTTATAATTAACCACAAAGTATTCATTCTATTCGGTTTCCCATTCATGAAATTTGTAATTATATGTGGAATGCTTTATACGATACATGCACCATGGCTTTCGGGAAATTAAGGCATTCGATTTTTATATCTTATTTCAATTCTTACGCATTCCGTTAAAGTTAATTAGGCGGAACAAGTCAAATGACCCCGACGAGGTGGTAATTTCTTTTTCCACGATTTGTCGACTTGAAGGCGTTTACCAGCGAAATTCTGCTTCGCTCTGGACATGTAATGCTACTTCAACTAGCGCCAAGTGCGGATGACTGACGAGGTACCGGTCAAGATTGCCTCGGGATCCAATTACCCCGTCTAAGTGTCAAATTGGTCGGACCGAGACTAACCAGTATACGTATGATCCTCTCAAACCTCCCATTTGCTCCGCTCATTTTTATAAGACATTCTACGGGGAAAATGTCCACTAGTAGAAATCCTATCACTGAAATTCCAATAAGTAAAACTTAATAGGTAGTAATAGATTAATAAATAAAAATCAATAAGATCAGGTGATTGCGTTAAATAAAAAAAATGTTGATTCAATCACATACATTTTTGGCAGAAATGACACGCTAATGTCATCAATTATACATTATAAATTAATCCTTCAGTAAAAAATCGTTCGAATGGGGGAGGATCAACTTACAAGGAAACATTCCCAAGTGTCCGCCCCCGATCTTATTGATACTCGTTCCAAATTCTTTCCTTAGATTCCGTGAGAACCAATTAGTATCTATTTCCATGACCAACCAAAAATGGAAGACCGGCCNAAATGTCCACTAGTAGAAATCCTATCACTGAAATTCCAATAAGTAAAACTTAATAGGTAGTAATAGATTAATAAATAAAAATCAATAAGTAGGAATACTAGAATTTCTGCTCGTAGAAATTCTACTATCACAATTTTTACTTATTAAAATTTCACTGATGGAATTTCCAATAAGTAAAAATTGTAATAGAATTTTTACTTATTGGAATTTCACTGATAGGATTTCAACACGTAGAAATTCTATTAGAATTTTTACTTATTGGAATTTCACGGATAGGATTTCTACTCGTAGAAATTCTACTATTACAAAGTTTACTTATTGGAATTTCGCTGATAGGATTTCTACTCATAAAAATTGTAATAGTGGAATTTCTACGAGTAGAAATCTTGTCAGTGAAATTTCAATGAGTAAAAATTAATAGGTTGTAATAGATTAATAAGCGAAAAACATTAAGTAGTAATAGTACGTCTACGAGTAGAAATTCTCCTATTACAATTTTAACTTATTGAAATTTCACTGATAGAATTTCCAGTAAGTAAAAATTGTAACAGTTAAATTTCTACGAGTAGAAATCCTATCAGTGAAATTTCAAAAAGTAAAAATTGTAATAGAATTTCTACGAGCAGAAATCCTAACAGTGAAATTCCAATAAGTAAAATTTGTAATAGTAGAATTTCTATGAGTAGAAATCCTATCAGCGAAATTCCAATAAGTACAAATTGTAACAGTAGAATTTCTACGAGTAGAAAATTCTATCAGTGAAATTCCAATAAGTAAAAATTCTAATAGTAAATATTTTCGCGACATCTATATCTGAAATTTCCATGAGTATAAATTATCAGTGAAATTTATATGAGTAGAAATTGTATCAATGAAATATCCATACATGAAAATTCTGCTAGGGAAATTTCTATTCGATTGTCCATAAAGATATTGCGGTTTCTCCTATTCTATTTGACGTTTTGTTTTTACTAAAAATTATGTTTCCTTCATGCCTCTGGCAATGCGCAAGTTTCGCTTTACATTTTCTTCAATATTTTATAATAATTATGTTTCAAGTATTCCTTTTTTTTTTTTCCATTACGACAACGGTCATGAATTGATCAGACCGTATTTATGAAATTTCCATAAGCTGAAATTTCTATAAGTGGAAGTTCTACCAACGAAAATGTTACGAGTAGAAATTTGATCAATGAAATTTTCACGAGTAGGAATTCTATCGGTGAAATTCCTATAAGCAGATTTTCTATCAGCGAAATTCCTATAAGCAGATTTTCTATCGGTGAAATTCCTATAAGCAGATTTTCTTTCAGCGAAATCAAGTTCACATCTACTTCAATCGGCGTCATGAGTTAACAAGTATTCGCATTGTTTGGTGTCGTACGGGAGACAAAAAAAATGGAATGAAATGGAACTCTCGGATATCGGGACCACTCCGAATGAAAGGCGAAGCGACGGGGTATTGTTTCTGCGAAATGGCGTGAGAACAAGAGCTTTCCGTATTCCTGTATGGCAAACGAGTCACCGGCAATTGTCTTTAAGCGATCCGACTCTATTCCGCCGCCGTTGCGTGCGGATGAGTACGTCTACCCGTGAATTGACAAAAGCAAACGTGGAGTTCGGATAAGTTGCGTAACTGCTGTGAAACGTGGAAGAGGAATGGCTGTAATGGAAAGATAGAATCGAGTATCGCAAGAGAAGGAAGAGAAAGAATATATGGATTGAGACCGAGGCTCTCTAGATACGCAAATCGCGGATTAGTCTGCGGATGCGGTTCACGTGCGGATGAGTACGTCTGTCTGTGAATTGACAAAAGGAAATGTGGGGTTCGGATAAGTTGCGAAATTGCTGTGAAACGTGGAAGACGAATGGCTGTAATAGAAAGATAATATCGAGTATCGCAAGAGAAGGAAGAGAAAGAATATATGGATTGAGACCGAGGCTCTCTAGATACGCAAATCGCGGATTAGTCTGCGGATGAGTACGTCTATCCGTGAATTGACAAAAGCAAACGTGGGGTTCGGATAAGTTGCGAAATTGCTGTGAAACGTGGGAGAGGAATGGCTGGAATGGAAAGATAGAATCGAGTATCGCAAGAGAAGGAAGAGAAAGAAGATATGGATTAAGACCGGGGCTCTCTAGATAAGCAAATCGCGGATGAGTACGTTTATCCGCGAATTGACAAAAGCAAATGTGGGATTCGGATAAGTTGCGAAATTGCTGTGAAACGTGGAAGAGGAATGGCTGTAATGGAAAGATAGAATCGAGTATCGCAAGAGAAGGAAGAGAAAGAATATATGGATTGAGACCGAGGCTCTCTAGATATGCAAATCGCGGATTAATCTGCGGATGAGTACGTCTATCCGTGAATTGACGAAAGCAAACGTGGAGTTCAGATAAGTTGCGAAATTGCTGTGAAACGTGGAAGACAAATGGCTGGAATGGAAAGATAGAATCGAGTATCGCAAAATATTCACACGTTCTTATCTTTTGACTTTCGAAGGATCTGTCAATTTTACATTACGAGTCATCAATCTACCTACCCTGCGATTACTTTATTCCATTTAGACTCCGTCCACCAGTTAAATGATCATCGTTAAAAAAGGAAACTTCATTAGCATTCTCAAAATTAATTGATGCCCACACTATAGTATAGTCTTCTATAATATAAAATTCTATATTTCACTATAATATAAATTTCACACATTCCTGTCTCTTGACTTTCGAAGGATCAGTACGGTTTACAATACGAGTCATCAATCTACCAACCCTGCGATTACTTTATTCCATTCGGACTCAGTCCACCGGTTGAATGATCATCATTAAAAAACGAAATTTTCTTAGCTTTCTCAAAATTAATTGATTCCCACACAACAATATAATGAAAACGGAGTCTCGAGAGCCACAGACTCAGATTTCACCAGGAGACTTATATCCTAAAAGCCATTAGAGCGGGTTCCGAACATTCAATAAATAAGTCCCGTTCTCGTCATCGACTATAAATAATTACGTAAATCTGTTCCGTACTAATTTTTCAGTATTCTACCACTTAGCCAAGCCCGATGGTGTTCGTCGATCCGTCGCGGTTCGATCGATAGGTCGCGTTTTCCCTGACAATGGCGAGCCTATCGACGCAGTCGTCATCGGACGCGCGTCTCGCGATTCGGGGTCAAATTAACAATTGTCACCGAGGCGTTAGAGAGGATTCGAAATAGATGGCGCAGAAGGAAGAGTGGCCAGATGAACAGCGGATATTAACAGGGAAGCGAGCCAATTGAACGGCGGCACGTGAGGCGCGCGTTAAACGCGAGCGCGACGCCGTCACAATAAATTATGCGACCTTTAGGGTGATGTATAGGCCGCACAGTAACCGTAAACCATTCATTGGTTGTTCCGCCGGGAGCCGGCAGATAATATAGGTACATCCGCGCCGATCAGCTCGTCCGATATGAGGCGCCATCGGCAATTGAACACGGGGCGCGATCAATCAACGTTAAGCGCCCATCAACCCGAACCGGCTGAAACGACGACGTTGCGCCTTCGACCACCACAACCGGCCTGTCGACCGAATGTCACCTTTTACCTTTTGCATTCTACGTGATCCTGCCAACGGGCGAGGTCCCTCGAGGGCGAGCTCAAGGGATCGCGGAAATACCTCTCTGCATCCTTCGCACGCTTTTAACGGTAAGAGCGTTCTCTGGTCTCTGTACGGCAGGACGCGTACCGACGCCAAACGATGCTCCTGCCGTAGGATCGCGAGTCGAGGGTGTGGTCGCCGACCACCCTTCAGAAATTCCCCTGCACTCCTGGTGGATGGTGCTGGGGGATTCGCGATGAAAACGTGCAAGGTCTCTTTGTTTACCCGTGGTCTTTGACCGGGGAAACATTCCGGGCAGTCGTATGAATTTTATTAGCATTTGTTGTGCGTTCAGCCCCGGGGTGACTTCTTGACTCTACTTCTCCGTAATGAGGTGTATTAAACGGAGTCCAATCTTCCTGATGGTATGGACGATGGTAGTTTTTAATAAAGGTTAAAGTATACATTAGGAGGACGAATGTGACGATGGGAACGTTATCGGTAGGGTGTTGGGGCATTCGCCATAGAGACGTGCAAGGTCTCTTTGTTTACCCGTGGTCTTTGACCGGGGAAACATTCCGGGCAGTCGTATGAATTTTATTAGCGTTTGTTGTGCGTTCAGCCTCGGGGTGACTTCTTGATTCTTCTTCTTTGTAATGAGGTATATTAAACGGAGTCAAATCTTCCTTATGGTATGGACGATGGCAGTCTTTACAAGAGGTCGAAGTGTACATTAGGAGGACGAAAGTGACGATGGAAACGATATCGGTAGGGTATTGGGGGATTCGCGATAGAAACGTGCATGATCCCTTTGTTTTCCCACGGTCTTTGACGAGGAAAGCCTTCAGGGCAGTTGTACGAATTTTATTAGCGTTTGTTGTGCGTTCAGCCTCGGGGTGACTTCTTGACTCTTCTTCTCCGTAATGAGGTGTATTAAACGGAGTCCAATCTTCCTTATGGTATGGACGATGGTAGTTCTTAACCAGTTAGCTGTGATTGACGAGTATACTCGTCATGAAAACATGTTTCAAATAGGTCGACACAGTTAACTGGTTAATAGAGGTTGTAGTGTACATTAGGAGAACGAATGTGACAATGGAAATGATGTCGGTAGTGTATTGGGGGATTCGCGATAGAAACGTGCATGATCCCTTTGTTTTCCCGCAGTCTTTGACGAGGGAAACCTTCAGACCAGTCGTACGAATTTTATTAGCGTTTGTTGTGCGTTCAGCCTCGGGGTGACTTCTTAACTCTTCTTCTCCGTAATGAGGTATATTAAACGGAGTCCAATTTTCCTTATGGTATGGACGATGGCAGTCTTTACAAGAGGTGGAAGTGTACATTAGGAAGACGAAAGTAACGATGGAAACGTTAACGGTAGGGTATTGGGGGATTCGGGATAGAACCGTGCATGATTCCTTTGTTGTCCCGCGGTCTTTGACGAGGGAAACCTTCAGGGCAGTCGTACGAATTTTATTAGCGTTTGTTACGCCATCAGCCTCGGGGTGACTTCTTAACTCTTCTTCTCCGTAATGAGGTATATTAACCCTTTGCGGTCGTACGTCTCCTCTCAGCCACCAAAGCCTTTTTAACGTTCCGGTCGTATGTCTGCTCTCAGCCACCACAACTTTCAACGGAAATTAATTCCGACCAGTACGACACCCATGTCCAAATTTAATACGTCCTAAAAGGGTTAAACGGAGTCAAATCTTCCTGATGGTAATGGACGATGGCAGTTTTTACTAGAGGTGGAAATGTACATTAGGAGGACGAAAGTGACGATGGAAACGTTATCGATAGGGTGTTTTGGTAAACAAATTCCTATTTCATCTGGCTATGGAATTTTGTATGTACGCATCCGCAAGTACCAAAGTATTGTTTAACGCAGTTAAAATTCAAGTCAAACATTTATTTCAACTGTACGATTTAAACAGCGTATGTGGTATATTGTACCACTAGGTGGGGAAATCTTTCTCTTATAATGTGGTCGGATAATTTGTCCCACGCGTGAAAAACGGAATGAAAGGAAAATGTTTTACATCTATTTAAATTGTGGAAGGAAAATTGATTAGATACATTTTATTTTACGACAAAAACAAGTTGTTTATTAAAACCTTTCGTTCTTGCTATTCGTAATCAAAGATTACTCAATTCGTGATTGGAATTAAACGCCCGATTTCGTCTGGTTATTTAATTATTAACGAAATTAATGGGACATAATTAAGAAATTCCATGCTACTCACGGTTAATGAAATCACCCCTAACAATAAGTCCTACTTTCGCCGTCATATGGCCTCTTTAATTAATTAATATGTTTTAAGTCCTGCTTTAACCCTATGAAGAAATGAAATTATTTGCCGCTTTTGATATCTAAATTGGAACATTAATTGCATAGAATTTACCTGTCTTTATATGACCTTAAAATCTATTTGTAACAAGTCTACAATTAGAGATTCTGAGTAATGTAAATATTTCAACATGAGTTAGTATTATCACGCAAGAAAAATTTCCACCAGAGTCCTTACATCGCGAGCGTCGATTCCTCTTTTCCATCCCTACTATAAAAACCTGCTCCAAATATTTATAAATCGTCCTAAACGTCCCTAGTTACTCTGGAAATGTAACGATAGTAATTCCAAAATACACAATCGCTTCCACGAGTTTTCTTTCCGGGCATAGTTTAATTACATCTTCTTTTAAGGGGATGCGAAAATGCCATCCGAAAGCTCAATCGTTCATAAAACTTTTATACGAACTGGGTGTCTCAAATCGTGTCATACTTTAAAACGTGAATACGGAGACCCTAAGGTAGGTCCTGAAACTCGCGAAATTTCATTTTTCATAAACTATTTTTAAAATACCTATGAAGAAATTTCAAAAGAATTGAAATTTTATGAGTTTCAGGACCTTCCTCATAGTCTCCCTATTCGCGTTGTAACGTTTCAAACTATTCGGTAAACCGAGTTGGAAGAAAAGTTTTATAAACGAAACCTCTTCTATGCCACTTCCACATCGCCTTAACAGAAGCGTTGTCCAATGGGTTATAGTTCTCAGTTCGGGATTTGTACCTCGCTTTGTACCTCACAATCACGAGGTTGACAAAAAAGTTAATGAATAGGGGACTTTCATGCTCTGCCGCCCTTTAGAATTTTTTTAACATTTCCCACCGAGCAATAGAATTACCTTGAACCGCGGTGCAGCTCGATTTCCGCGGAAATGATGGTTCATCCAGAATGTGAGCCCTGCATGCGGGATGGAGTTTCACGAGTGAGGGATTTTTCGATTTTTTACAACTAGACGCCCTCTTTTACACATTCCTCTCGTCCTGTAGCCGGAAGTGAACTCGTGTAGCAGCGAAATACGGCTTACCGAGTGGACAAGGCCTCGACGTTGGCGAGGGTGTGTGTGGCTTACATGTCACACGTCCGCTTAGATTTAAAAAAGTGAGGTGTACCGACCCTCTGTGCGCAAATTACTGCCTCCTCTTCGCAATGCGTACCCTGGTTCACGCACTGGAACGCTCCAACTCGATTTCGTGGTCCCAAAGAAAACCCATCGAAACGTACCGTCGCAGTTCATGGCAACCCCATAGATTGCCTGGGCTCCTTTTTGGCACCCTTTTTGAGATCACTCTCATCCCAATCAATATTTCGGCTTGGAAAAAGGTTCACTATCAGTTCGACGATATCGACACGATAAGCCTAACTTATGCGTTTAAGTACTCTATGTACGATCATTCTGAAAGTAATCAATATTTGTCTCCATAAGAAAAGAGGTCTGTTAAAGTTACAGAAAAAGTCTGTACATTTTACACACATAATGTCCGATACGTATATACTAGTCTGATACTGTAAATATAGAACCCAATTACTGCCTCCTGTACGCAATGCGTACCCTGGTTTTCGCACTGGAACGTTCAAACACGATTTCATACGTGGTCCCAAAGAAAACCTATCGAAACGTACCGTCGCAGTTCATGGCAACCCCACGGGTTGCCTGGGCTCCTTTTTGGCACCCTTTTTGAGATCACTCTCATCCCAATCAATGTTTCGGCTTGGAAAAAGGTTCACTATCAATTCGACCATATCCACACGATAAGCTTAACTTATGCTTTACAGTACTCTATGTGAGATCATTCTGAATGCAACCAATATTTATGTCTCTAAAAGAAAAGAAGTCTGTCAAACTTAAAGAAAAATCTGTAGATTATACACACATAATGTTCTATACGTATATACTGATCTGATACTGTAAATATAGAACCAGAATCGTTTTCTGACAAGGAAAGTATCCCAGGTCGATTTCTCCGATTTGATTTCTTTTATAATACATTCTAGTAGATTGAAAACTAAGCGACACGTATTTCTTTTTATCTGGCATTAAACACTTTAAGGGGATGAAACCACCATCCAAAGTAAGGCATGTCAAGGGGCGATTTGGCAGTTTCACCCACAAGAACATAATATCTTTTAACCAATCCACCTGGAAAAGCTTTCTCATAACGAGAAACGAAAAATATAATTTTCTCAATTAAAAAAAAAAATTAAGGGGTGAGCCACCCCCCATAGGCCTTACTTTGGATGGTGGTTTCACCCCCTTAAAGTGTTTAATGGCTGATAAAAAAAATACGTATCGCTTAGTTTTTAGTCTACTATGACATATTATAAAAGAAATCAAATCGGAGAGATCGACCTGGGATACCTTCCTTGTAAGTAGTTGAAGCAGGGTTAGGTCAGACAATTAGTAATTTCAGATTCCTCCGATTACTGAGATCATTATTACTAGAGTAAACATGAAATTACTGTATTTCGTTATTAGTTAGCTGTTTTGTACCTCAGGATTATTACGGGGAGCTTTTCGGCTGCAATCTTAGTTTGGATCTGTGCGATTTACTGAACCCTTTTGGTGTAGCTGACGTCCATGAAACCGCGCTAATTCAATGGGTGGACGTAAACACGAGTGTGGTTTTCACGCAATCTATAAATGTATAGCTCCAGGAGAAATTCGAGCCCTTGTGCAGCCATTGGCAAACTGACGGTGGTAAAGTTTCCTGTCGTGTACGTCCACGCCCCTCCCAACGGATCAAACGATTTTATGCTACCGCAAACATGTTACTATGCAGAAACTGAGTTTCCTGCATGTACTGCGAGCTGTACGAGACCAGTGAAAAAGTTTCTGGCAAACTTTAGGAGCATGTAATGTTCAATTAAAATGTAGGGGGGAAGCTTGAGGTGATTTGAAAGGGCCATTCAATATATAAATACGTCACAATACTTATTAAACTTCAGCACGTGATTATGAACATGTAAAGCGAGCTGTACGAGACCAGTGAAAAAGTTTCTGACAAACTTTAGTAGCATGTAATGTTCAATTAAAATGTAGGGGGGAAGCTAGAGGTGACTTGAAAGCGCCATTCAATATATAAAAACGTTACAATATTTATTGAACTTCAACGCGTGATTATGAACATGTACTGCGAGATGTACGGTACCAATGGCAAAATTTCCGGTAAACTTTAATAGCATGTAATGTTCAATAAAAATGGAGGAGGGAAGCTTAAGGTGATTTGAAAGGGTCATTCAATTTATCAATACATCACAATATTTATTAAATTTCAGCACATGATTATAAACATGTACTGCGAGGTGTACGGGACCAGTGAAAAAGTTTCTGGCGAACTTTAAGAGCATGTAATGTTCAATAAAAATGGAGGAGGGAAGCTTAAGGTGATTTGAAAGGGTCATTCAATTTATCAATCCGTCACAAAATTTATTAAACTTCAGCACATGAATATGAACATGTAAAATTGTTCCGTGACTTTGAAAAGATCCTGGAATTATGAAATGTTCATTTCCTGACGGCAATTTTGAACCTTTTGCTTCGATGTCTAATGGCATAGATGATATATTGAACAGCGTATTTCATGAATGGGTGTGCAAATTAATGTCTAAAAAATATAAAGTACATGTATTTATTCCTATACTTTAAATTGACAATAAGCTGTTTCTGTATAATTTCGTGTATGCGAATTGTCTAGAAAGTTGAAAATATTTTTGTAATGTATACTTGCAGGCACAAATAATTTTGGACACATTTTTCTGGTGGGCTCTCCTTTTATACCATCCAAACAAGGATACATTTTCTTCTACAAGCAATTTGTAATCATTTAACTTCGATGAGACATGTACGAATCATTTCCCTCAGAATTTGATAACTTCAAATTATCCACGTTTAAAATTTGTATTTAAACGTACATACTATTTAATTAATATTTCTGAAGTCTTTCTACTGCACCATGCTTCAGTGACATCAAATTGTTCCATGATTGGATGTCATTCCAGCTTGTTCACCATATTATACAATCTATTCTTTACATAATTTGCTTAAATAATTTCCGGAAATTAAAAAGAAATTGTATTAGTAAAAATTAGGGAATTACGTGGTCTAGTTTAAATGACGATATACATAAATGATAAATATCCTGACAAGGGCCCTTAAGAATGGGCCGAAATTTCCGAAAAGCACTGTCTATGAACAGTTTTCGTTCTTTCATTGGAATATAACCATTGAGTGCGCAATTTCATTTAGCTTACTTTTAATACGATAACGAACTCGCTGCAGCAGCAGGATGTCGAGATATTAAAGTTCTTAATAGACGAATCGATTTTCACACATTAACTCGGAGCTTCTCCCCGAACGGCGGCAAGCTCGTGAAAGCATGGACGGTAAGGAAGGGATGTGTCGAAATTTTACAGAATTTCTCAAACTTTTTAATAACCTGTAAATTATAACGTCAGGCGCAAGCTTCCTGCCTTAAACGGGAAATTGGGCCAAAAAGATTTACAGTGTTAACTTTCAGAGTTGGAAATCTTTCGCGGAATCCAAAAAAGAATGCATTGTTTTAAAGTTAAGTGAAACACGTCGAACATAAATGAGCACACCTATATATTAAATTTATAACATATATTATGAATGTTCTTTTGAAATGTTATACAATTAGTATACCATGTCTGAATGAAACTTCCAACAAAATTAGTCTAAAATTTCAATATTTATTCTTTCGTAGTTTACTAATATGCAAGACGGATTTATGCTGACATTGGATTACTATAAACATTATATGCATATGATAATAATACGCAACAGTAACAGAATTTAGAAGATTACGCTGATTACTTGACAGACAATTTGATTGGATTTTGATAATACATTAAAACAATTGAACGATTTTTGGTATTAATTCTCGAACGATCGTTTGGTATTAATAAGAAAAGAAAATCAGAACCAGGTTTGGATGCAGCGAAAGCGTATCTTAACTCTTTGAACACGGAGCCATTTCGACATATGGGCGAAATTCGTCTGACCGTGCAGGCAATATTGGACCAAATGTCGGGCGCCTTTAGGCGCTCTTAATAGCCAAAGGGTTAAAAACGAGAGAGATTTCGTAGGTTTCTCAAACCCGCGAAAAGAGGTGAGGAAAAAGGGTAGATAGAAATAAAATACCGCTGTGGAAAAGTGTTCCAATCGGCCACGAGTTCAGGAAAGTGACTAAGTGCCGTTCTTATATATCTCCAAATTGCATAGAAAATGTATCAAGAATTATGACCATTACGTAAAGATCATTATTGCGATGACCCAAATCGTCGTTTCCAAAAATACTTGTCTCTTTCTATTCCCGCTGAATGCGGAGAGCATTTCCGGATTTATTCATTCCTGTGCCTCTAAAGTGCACAGATATTAATAAAGGAAAATTTCGCCGAAGACGTATGAGAAATTTCCAGGATCCAGTGCCAAACCCCAAGTTATGACGTCACGTAAAGGTACGGGTAGCATCTTTTTAACTTGACGATTCAGTTTTTTTTCCTTTGGTCGGGAGCCAAAGTTGCTTCATCTCCGGAGAGGCGCGGCGTGAGAACCGACTTCCGTTGGGCTAGCCAGCCTGATGGAAGTTCCTCTTTGAGTCGAGGAAACTGGAAATACTTCCCGGGACTCCTGAAGGAATGCGCGAATGTTTCGGCTTTCGTTGGGATTTCACTTAGCGTCAGTTTTCTTTGAGATATCCGCGAGTACGAAGCGGAAGTCGCGGCACTGTCCGCGGGCAAGTGGAAATTAGATCTCGACATAAAATAGATAACTACTTCTCTGTACCAATGCGAATCAATACGAAAGACTAACTGGTAATTGTATTTTACCGATTTAAGATATTAAATTACGAAACATTCGCCGAAGACAAGATAACTGCTTCTCTGTACAAATGCGAATCAATACGAAAGACTAACTACTAATTGTATTTTACCGATTTAAGATATTAAATTACCAGTACCAAGCAGAAGTCGCGGCACTGTCTGCCGGCAAGTGGAAATTAGATCTCGACATAAAATAGATAACTACTTCTCTGTATGAATGCGAGTCAATACGAAAGGCTAACTGCTAATTGTATTTTACCGATAGATATTAAATTACGATCTCACAATTATCCACTTTTTTAAGCAGGTACAGGAAATAAATACAACACGACATTTGAATACAGTTTAAGCGCGTTATTAATTATACTTCTAGATACAATTTCATCTAACTATTTATCGTTATACATAGAGAAAATGTGTGATGTTGAAATACAATCCACGAATCACGATGAGTACCTATTCAGAAATGACCATTTTTATTCATTTTGTTTAGCATTCAATGATTAAACGAAATGTTTTTATCGAAATATGGAAAAATTGACAAAAAGAAATATCAATAGATAACTACCATTTGTGTAATTTGAAAAATGACATTGCTTGGAAAATGGCTTTAATGGTTAGAAGCATTTCTTAATGTAAAATGGTAATACGTACCTAAGAGTATAATTAATAACACGCTTAAACAATGTTTATATGCAATATGCATATATGCAATATGTATTTTCACCCTGTCAATATGTATAAGCTCAATAAAATCTGTGTATTCTAATTCCTATGTAATCACGTTGCAATTAATTTGCCTCGTTACATTGTGAATGAAGTGCAGAAAGCACTGCATGGTGCGCTTGCAATTTGATATAATTAATAACACGCTTAAACAGTGTTTACATGTTGCATTTCATGTTCTTCTGTACCTGTCAGAACAATATGTATTTTCACCCTGTGAATATATACAAACTCGATAAGATTCGTGTATTCTAATTCTTATGTAATCACGGTACAATTAATTTGCCTCGTTACATTGTGGACGTAATGCAGGAAGCACTGCATGGTGCGCTTGCAATTTGATAGATGGATACTGGTAACAATGCGTACACGACGTACGTTATTAACCGTTGCTTGGTTTGCGGACTGGGGAGACAATGGCGGTAATATGTCGTCTTTAACCTTTAAGCACAATGATTATTACTGCAAGGAGTTATGCGAGGGAAATTCTCGTATTTACGATTTCATACAACGCGTGGCCGTATTAACCGCGTTACACAGGCGTCTAATGACTTTAATTTACTAATTAACCAAAATATAACCGTTTGGTGTGCGAGTATCGAAGTAACAAATATCTACTGAACAAATTCAAGATAATCTGCAAATATCCATCTAAAATAAAATAAAAATAAGAAGTTGATTTCCAAATGATTATCCCCTCGGAAAATCCATCCTGCATTGTTTGTCCAAGGTTATCAATGCCGTTCTAACGAAGATGACAATTTTTCTTCTCTTTTTCCTTAAGGTGATATGAAAGTGTGATATACACATAACAAAAAGTCAAAGTATTTATAAAACATTTCTCCAAACTGAGCGCACGATTTTTCGGACCCGACACATAGTACGACCCCCTTAAGGTGAAGTGAAACACGTCGAGGAACTTGATCAACGTCGATAAAGAAGATTTTTCTAAATGCCTACGTTGCCGACGTTCGTTTTTATATTGACAGCTGGGTCGAATTATATTGTGTATTGTACCAAATAGCATATTCCACCTGTCGTTTTCGTACAATAATTATAAAGAAATCGAAGTAAAACTCCAGAAATCCTCTGGATTCATGCGTTCTGGGGCCCTAATTGACTGCGGAGGGACCCCCTGCGCCATCTGTGATTTCCAGGTCAATTAAATTTTCACTCCGAGACCTCGTATTATCATCGTTTTAGCAAAGAAGCGCATACAACACTTCTGTTGCCTTTATCCCGTTCAAATGCGAGTTTATCGATTACCAGAGTGTTCTAAATTGTCGTAAAATTGTCCTGACCCTTTCGATTCTCATATCAGAGCTATGGATAATTGTATATTGATCGAAATATGAGAGCTCGACGCCATTTTGGTTCTGGTCTGGACTGAGTTAAAAAATTCGTTTGAAAAATCCAAATTTTGAATGTGTCAGGACAATTCTTAGATGATCAGGAGTGATGTGTCAAAGTTTCGGACAGTTTGGTCTAATATCCTTAAAAAAAAGTGTTGTATTCAAATCGACTGATTTGAAGGATGTTTCACTTCACCTTAAAACAAGCAATTCTATCCTTAGGAAGACCTCCGGATATTTTCGTTCCTCTTGCAAGGACGAAAGACAACGGTCTAGAGTTAGGAAAGCATTTCTTTGCTAATCGGAAGTTAGGTGAAATTACCCTTCAGGGAAATGCAGTCGCGCCGTATCGACATTGTCATAAGTGTACATATGTATGTGCTCCAGTTGAGAAGATGGGCAGGAAGAGGTGCATAAGGGGTGAAGTCGCGCACATAAACGACGTGTGTAGCTGGAATTGAAGCATAAAGCGAGGTGAAGTGTATTGCGAGAATATTCCGGCCATCTTGGCGATCCCCTCTGTGGGTCGTTGGAAGTACTCGCCTAAGGTGGAAAGAAGGCGACTCCTCGTGGGTGCACGTGAGGATAAACTCGATAAATAAAGAGGAGCCGATAAGTAGAGTCCTTACGAGGACATATACACAACTGCAAAGTGCAACTTCTATCAACGGCGCTCCCAGAGTGTAATGCATCCTCCAGCTGCGTCGTCTTCTTTAACGACTTTTGTCTCCTTATTCTATCCATGCATGCTCTTAATATCAACTATGGTGAAAATGATAACCACAGAGAGTGTACATAAATACCCGTGCTCGCCAAAGGAGCAATACCTAAAAATCAAGGTTGAGCACGTCTGATAACAATATGTTCGGCATGGTGAAAAATGCACGGCCATATTCTGGTAATTATAGGCATTGTTTAAACCAGGGTTAAAACACTATCTCTTCAAATTAGTATGAACGTATTAGACCGTTTGCATGATTTTTATTCTCAGGAATTACAATTTATATCATTTATAAGACCTGGGAAGGTAAAATTACCTCACTTTTGATTGTTTCTTTAACTCATGCGTTGCGTGATACGAAACTGAAATTATAAAACAGAGGAAAATATAAATGGGGTTGTAAATCGAAAAGGAAAATCCTGTGAAATTTAATAGAATTTCCAGACTTTTAATGACTGTGGGTAATTTTACCTAGCGTTTGTGTGCAGCGAAATATATTCATGTAAAACTATAAACTGAAGTAATGAACATATAGAGAATGTACATAAATACCCGTGCTCGTCAATAGAGCAATATCTAAAAATCAAGGTTGAGTATGCTTGATAACAATATCCTCAGCGTGGTGAAAAATGCATGGCCATATTCTGGTAATTATAGGCATTGTTTAAACCAGGGTTAAAACACTATCTCTTCAAATTAGTATGAACGTATTAGACCCTTTGCATGATTTTTATTCTCTGGAATTACAATTTATATCATTAATAAGTACTGGGAAGGTAACATTACCTCACTTTTGATTGTTTCTTTAACTCGTGCGTTGCGTGATATGAAAGTGAAATTATAAAACACATGAAAATGTAAATGAGGTTGTAAATCGAAAAGGAAAATCCTGTGAAATTTAATAGAATTTCCAGACTTTTAATGACTGTGGGTAATTCTACGTAGCGTTTGTGTGCAGCGAAATATGTTCATGCAAAACTATAAACTGCAAATTAAAGTCAGTTGTACAGCCCTTTCATTGCGACCATCCACCTGGTTAGTATTTTATTAACCGAATGCATAATGCGTACCTGCAACGGTACCCTGGCGTTTAATAAACTGCAATTCTTTATGAAAGATTGCCAAACGAGGGTGTAATCCAAATTTGCTGAATATTGACCCTGCGCAAATTTTATCGACCGTTAACAGATTTAAATTGCACGCTTATTGACTCTTTTTATGAAGAAACTTATCGCGCATATCGGCTCACCGATTTTAAATTAATTGGAGCTGATTGAGGTCGACGCGTCGTTAAATAATTGTTCAACTGAAAACATGTATATTTTACGTTTTTAACGAATAATAGCATTTGATGATCTGAAACTAGTAACCGTAACGTGAACCGCTTATTTCTCTGTTAAATTATCCGGCTTCTGCCACCAGCTTGAGAAGCCTGGTAATTCCCTGACAAAGGCAAGGGTCGATTGGTTCAAGTCAAAGAACAATGCCGAGAACTTTGTAAAAGCTGTAATACGTGAACTCATTACATAGACTCGAATTGGTTGAGCTTCGCATCCTCCAAAGCAGATTATCTTTAATAAAAGTTATATTTCTATACAGTATAGATCAACGATTTTATGTCAGGTTTTTGTTAATATAGTAATATCATTATTTTTCAAAGGCAAGAGTCGATTGGTTCAAGTCAAAGAACAATACCGAGAACTTTGTATAAGCTGAAATACGTGAACTCTTAACATTATAATTATTTCTATCGAAATTATTACTCGGAGATATTAACCCTGCGTATGTTATTATTATAAAATTCTGCGTGATCGCGTGTAAAATAATGATATAGTGAATTGTAACAACTCTCCGAATCGTCACAATTCCTTAACAAAAAAATGACCTCCTTTAGAAGTGCTCCAAGAAAAAATAGAACAAATATGTCGCAAAATTGAAGTAAAACAACGTCAATTTATATATTGGTTTTATATCTTGAAGTGTACTCTAACAAATCTACCTTCTTCAGGTCGCGCAATTACTGAAGAAAACAATAGTTTTTGTCCCTAACGCTTACTATTTACTATCGGATTCTCAAAATTGTAAGTTAATGCTCTCGTCAGATTTATTGAACAATTTTTGTTAATTGTTAGTAATATTCAGTTAATTTGGCCCTGGTAGTAATCTGCCCAGCGACTTCCCGTTCTTGTGGATAAATAGACCAAAAACATGCATGCGGGTCTAATTAGGCGGAACTTTAATGTGGCACTGACCAGTTTTTCGCAGGAAGATTAAACTGTATTTCTAATGAGGTGAACTTAATCAGCCGCAAGCCATTTTGCTCGTGAATATTTAGATGTACTTCCATCGAGGTGAAGTGGCAAAAACACTTGTTCAGCATTAATTCAAAATTAATATCAGTCACAACAATAACTTTGATGAAGAGAAAAACCTCCACCCTGTATACTGACAAACATGAATGCGTTCCCTGCGGACATGTTGCCACAATAAGTACACAAGGCATTCATACTCGCCAATGTACAGATTTCTCAGAATGATTGCATTTCTGAAAATGCCCTTCTTGCTTACCCAGGTAATATATCATCAATCATTAAATAACAGAATAGAATTAAAGCGGATCAAAGCATTGAATAACATCAAACACCATAATAAATCAATCAAACAAACAATTAAGCATAAAAGAAATAAACATCAAACAATACAAAAATTAAAACAATTCAAGAATTTTTGCCTTCCTTCAGTATTTAGTTTTATTCTTTATAATTTAGTCCAGTTGATTACTGTTTAGAAGAAACGTCACCTCGTCATCCATTCTTTTAATTTTTAAATCCTTAATCATTTATCATAGTTCGATTCCAGCAAGATTAACGTTATCGGATCCCATATCAGTACCATTGTGTCCTGTATTCTGCACGATCCTTTGTTCCGTGTTCCTTTTAGGCTCTTAAGCGTACACCGGAAACCTACAGCTATTACGCAAATCATCTAGTGCGAAGCACTTCCTCTTTATCACCAACGAGCGACTCCACCAACCAATGGCGGTCATCGTACCTGCCGGGTTCTCTTTATACAGAAGTTGGATTTGCAAAAGCCATTAAATGTCAGACCCGAGGGAGTGAATGCGCGACTCGTCCCATAGGCACAGGACACTTGCATCCATACTTTCAATTTTTAGATCATTAGTCATTTATCATAGTTCGTTTGCAACAAGATTAACGTAATCGGAGCCCATATCAGTACCGTTGTCTTCTGTATTCTGCACGATCCTTTGTTCCGTGTTCCTTTTAGGCTCTTAATTTAAGCGTACAGCGGAAACCTACAGCTATTAGGCAAAGTATCTAGTGCGAAGCACTTCCTCGGGACCACCAACGAGCAACTCCGCCAACCAAAGGTGGTTATCGTACCTGCCGGGTCCTCTTCAGACAGCAGAAGTTGGCTGTACAAGAGCCATTAAATGCCGGACCCGAGGGAGTGGATGCGCGACTCGTCCTGAAGGCGCAGGACACTTGCCTGGGAATGGCACCGACTTCTTGGTCAGACGTCAGTTAACGGTCAGGGTCTTGACTGTGTATGGTCCTGGTCGTCTCCGGCACCATCCGTGCAATCTCTCATAGGACTCTGCTTGGACTACAAACTAGGCACGCGCTGACCACTGCTATCTACCTTAGCCGACTTCAGTAAGCGTTGGTCTAGACCTATTGTTCAAGCATAGTGGCCACAACTAATTGGGTCACCCTCCTAAATCCACCTAAACTAACAGGAGCCGATTATGGTCATGATTTTTAGGCACCAGAGGAGGACTTGTGTGCTGGAGAAGAAACTAGAACTGAGACAAGGAACCTTTTCCCATCTGTGACCACGGGACATTGGGTGTGGAATGAGAGAAACCAGGGTCGAAGATAGATTCAGAAAGAGGGAAGGGCTATCATGAGAGAAGACCCACAAGATAAAGGAACCGTTGTGGCATGAGTTCTGTGTCTGTATTTCGGCCCTTTTTACTAAGGCTAAAGCACCATTGTTTTTAGCCAGCACTACGCGATGCCCCTTCGTGATGGTCACCTATCCAAGACGGAACCGCGTCCGACGTTACATAATTTTGGCGATCTTCCAGAAAACGGTGTATTGACGCCACTTTGAGCGTTCAAACTGGGAGTTGGTATTCACAAAATTTGGTGTCTCCTCGGACAACCTTGTCGGGCCAAGGGATTCGATCATCCCCAGATCACGAACGTTCCTTATTTTCGCCGCGAAGATGACTCCATCATTACATCGCATTGGCGGTTTTCTGTGTCGAATAGGCGACCAATTGCTTATATTTGATCTGGGTCTTCACCGACACCGAACGTGCAATCTCTCCTTGGACTACGAATTACACAAGAGCCGGCCGTCGCCCCCCACCTTGACCCAATTCGTGGAAGCACCAGTCTAGACCTATTATTCAAGGCTAATGGTCATCGCTAATTGGGTTACATGGGACAAATAGAGACAATCAAGTCTGAAGGAATTGTTACGTGCTTTTTGAGGAACCATGAAACCAATGCCTAGACCATCAACGCCTTTCCAACCATGGAAGCTAGTAATGCTGTGGGAAAGAGTTCCGTAGCAGAAACACGAAATCAGAAAGAGAAGAATTTTGAAGATCAGCAAAATAAATATTCGTCGTTTGGCAAAACTAAAGTCATCCTCAGATGACTGACGACTTCGATAAGTCGAGATTTTGAAGATCAACAAAGTAAAGAGCCGTTACATGGCAAAAACTACAGTCATCATCAAACGACTGACGACTTCGGTAAGTCGATATTTTGAAGATGTCCAAAGTAAATAGCTACTACATGGCAGAAACAGAAGTCATCATCTGACGACTGACGACCTCGGTAAATCAAGATTTTGAAGATCAGCGAAATATGTAGCCGTTACATGGCAAAAATTGAAGTCATCATGCGACGACTGACGACTTCGGCAAAGATTTTGAAGATCAGGAAAATAAATAGCCGTTACATGGCAAAAGCTACAATCATCGGACGACTGACGATTTCAGGACGACNAGTTCATACAGCGCGTAACATATTAACCGCGTTATTTAGGAGCCTTTTGTACGTTTTATTGAAACTAAAACAGAGTACAATTTACGGTGATCCCAGTGTTTCGAGTTTTCGTCCAGTTTTGCTAGCTATATCCTGATCATCCCGGGTGATATGCCACTGGGCAGAATCTGGCTGTTTTCTTAGCTGAGCCCCGCCCAGATCATAAGTTTGCTGGCAAGTACTTAGCTCGCACGTAATTTCTGCCTGAGCTTATAGAGGTGCAACTGCATTTACCAAACTCTCGGTTGCGGCTTGCATTGCTCTCTGTGTAAGCAATATGTAATGCGTTCGCGTGCTTCCATTGGGGAGAATATATACATATATATCGGTCTACGTTTGACTGAGGAGGTTCTTCGAATGGCGCGGTGCTTCAAGACTTTGAGTCGCTTCTCCATCCGACGTTTACGGCTTCCTTGCCTCGGCTTCGATATCCGTAATTTCAGGCGCGAATTTACGTACATACGAGGTAACTTTTTCGCTTAACACGCAAGAACGGTGCACCTGTTTTGCATGAAATTACCCCACCCGATCTGCGATCGAGACCCCCTGGTTGCGGTTTCTTCTCGACTTAACGCCGAAGAGCTTTGTAATAAGCTTGCAGCTGCTGGGAATGGTCAGACCGTATAAGCAGGTGCATCACTTGCAGTCTTACATTCCCGTGTAATCTTCTTATAATCATTGATATACAGTACCCGGCGATTCGGGGTAGACAAAAACGACCACCCTGTTAGAAATATACCTACGTAATGTTCATGCACTTTTGGTATATAAGGTTGTAGTAGAATTATAGGTTTTACCGAGTAAGTAGGTGCATCACTTGCAGTCTTACATTCCCGTGTAACCTTCTTGTAATCGTTCATATACAGTACCTGACGATTCGTGGTAGACAAAGAAGGCCACTCTGTTAGAAATATATCTACATAATGTTCATGCACTTTTAGTACATAAGGATGTAGTAGAAATATTCATTTTACTGCATAAGCAGGTGCATCACTTGCAGTCTTACATTCCCGTGTAACCTTCTTATAACCGTTCATATACATTACCCGACGATTGCGGGTAGACAAAGAAGGCCACCCTGTTAGAAATATACCTACATAACGTTCATGCACTTTTGGTATATAAGGTTGTAGTAGAATTATACATTTTACCGAGTAAGTAGGTGCATCACTTGCAGTCTTACATTCCCGTGTAACCTTCTTGTAATCGTTCATATACAGTACCTGACGATTCGGGGTTGACAAATAAGGCCACCCTGTTAGAAATGTATCTACATAATGTTCATGCACTTTTAGTACATAAGGATGTAGTAGAAATATTCATTTTACCGCATAAGCAGGTGCATCATTTGCAGTCTTACATTCTCATATAACCTTCTTATAATCGTTCATATACATTACTCGACGATTCCGGGTAGACAAAGAAGGCCACACTGTTAGAAATATATATACATAATATTCATAGTTGACGGTTCAAACATTTTCCACATGCGCACACGCTACTTATTTAGTACCGCGACCCACGTGTAGAGGAGCTGGGGTGCCTTGAATTCGTCAAAGTCCTCTCCATATGGAACAAATAGGTATCAGCTATCCAGTTAGTATATAGATCAGTGAAGAGGATTCTGCTTCATGTAACACTAGGTATCTTCAAACATTCGTCCAGTCAGCAATAATTGAAACGTTTCACTCTACTCCTCTCTTCCCTAGGCACTTGTTCGAAATACCTAAACATATTCAACAGCGTATCCAACAACGGTTCGCGCCCGTCGGCCGGTCTTCTCAAAAGTAAGGTTAGGGTGGTACTTTCACCCCAGATTGTCCGGCGGTACTTGATGCAGAAATTAGTGAGCAGCTATTTGTGCCCTCTGAACCGTGTCTTGCCCGGATGAGAGTTCTTCTTGACTCGGTGCCAAGAGAGGTGAGTCGAGTCGAGAAGTGCCCTCGGGTTGCAGCTCCTGGACCAGGGCAGCTGCAATGCCGGCATCAACGCGTTCCCATCCGAGTCATCCGATAATTCCTTGCACTTCCGGGAAAGTTCCCGGATGAAGTTACCTCCACGGTAATTAACATCCACTCGATCAGGTAGCCGTCAGACCTCGCGCCAGCAACGAGGTTAATTCGAAGTTACTTCGAATCTCGCAGCTGCGGCAACGCGTAACGCCGTTCCCAGGAATAACGCCGCTCCCTGTTACCGTTGTTCGAGCAAAGGGTGAACTTAGTAATTTTCCTGACGGTATATAACCGTAGATCGCGGTTTCTTTTCCTGTCCGGGGCCGGGGTTAAGCAGTATTTATCGTATACTCCGGTGGACGCGCCGCCGCCCCCGTTAGCTGAACTTACGCCATTATCTAAATTATTTTATACGGCTACCTGAGATATACGAGTTACTCCTGGAGAGCCGTTACTATTCCTGGACCGCAGACTCCGACGGTGATGGTAGGGTTGCGGACTCCTACGATTAATGTTGCGCAATGACACGTGTCGGGAAAACTGGAGCTGCTGGCTCTGAATGGAGGAAATGGTTCGTTGGCGGAAAGCGACGATGCGAGGTTGCATATGGATGGCACCGAAATTACTTGTTGGTTTGATCTCTCGAACGGTTCATAACAAGAAATAAAATTTTTTAGAGGATATGAAAGAGTCAGCCTGTATGTATCTGACAAGGAAGGTATCCCAGGTCGATCTCTCCGATTTGATTTCTTTTATAATATGTCATAGTAGACCAAAAACTAAACGACTCGTATTTTTTTTATCTGCCATTAAACACTTTAAGGGGGTGAAACCACCATCCAAAATAAGGCCTGTGATGGGTGGCTCACCCATTAATTTTTCTTTTTTTAATTGAGAAAGTTATATTTTTCATTTCTCGTTATGAGAAAGCTTTCCCAGGTGGATTGGTTAAAGAATATTATGTTCTTATGGTTGAAACTGCCAAATCGCCCCTTGACATGCCTCAGTTTTGATGATGGTTTCATGCCCTTAAAGTGTTTAATGGCAGATAAAAAAAATACGTGTCGCTTAGTTTTTAGGCGACTATAACATATTATAGAAGAAATCAAATCGGAGTGATCGTCCTGGGATACCTTCCTTGTAAAACACTATTTTTTAATAGTATTGAACCGAACCGCCTGAAATTCTGACACGTGGCTCATGAGCATCTTAATTTTTTTTTCTTTTAATTGGGAAAATTATATTATTCATCTCTCGTTATGAGAAAGCTTTCCCAGGTGGATTGGTTAAAAAATATTATGTTCTTGTGGGTGAAACTGCCAAGTCGCCCCTTGACATGCCTTACTTTGGATGGTGGGTTCACCCCCTTAAACTGTTTAATGGCAGAGGTAGAGCAAAAGAAGAATGCGATGTTGGTAAAGTTTCTCTTTTCCCGATAAAATGTGTATTCATCTCGGCCAGGAACCAAAAATAGACATATTTTCGAAAAACATAGACTCACGAGCATCGCGTTCTTCCTTAACACTAGGTTTACGGGCGTTTTTTATATACCTGTTTCTACGAGCACCCGTCAAATTGACGGGTAAACGAAAACACGCATTTTCTTTAAAAAAGCGATTTATTCAAATTGAGTCTGTATTAAACAACACTAGGCTTTACGTTTAAATAAATTATTAATAAGTAAAAAGTCCTTTTTTAAAAATTATCACGGAAATGATTGGAATGCTCGTCCTCTCATCCTCGGAGTCAGAACTAGAAAGAATGCGCATCCTTCTCTTGCTACGACACCCTTTCAAGAAGTTTTCCTCTTCACTATCCGAAGATCCTTCTATTTTTCCACTTTCAATGCAAACTTTCACTCTCATCTTCGCCTTACACTCAGTGCAACGAAGCAAATATATATGGATTGTTTATGAAATTAGCTAGACCGTCAATTTGACGGGTTTCGTAGAGATAGGTATACTACATACAGATTTTAATAATTAGAAGGCTTAGGAAAAAATAATTGTGTGTACAAATTCTTTGGATGAAATGATTAATTTACGATACAAAAATGGTTAAAATTAATGCTATGGTTTTTTCGGTATTTCTTTTTGAAGTTTGAATTCCGTCAAATTGACGGGTCCCGTAAACCTAGTGTTAAGGTCTCTATGATCACCTGTTGAAGTTTCAGATAATTCTGTGCATCCAGATGGAGAAAAGCTTTATAAATATATTCACGTTTTGATATATATAATACATGATTACATTATAAATGTAATATATTTGATATATATAATGATCCTTTCTTATCACTTTAAATTGTTTTAGAAATAAGTTATTACTTACTTAGGAACGTCAACTATTGTTCTCGAGTTACAGGCCAATGAATAGTGTAGTATCCTCAGATCGTGTTGACTAGTCTCTGTCAAGAAGGTACGTAGTAGAAATATAAATGCGTGTAAAATGTTCAGGACATTGCACGTCACAGTGACGTTGAATCGTTTAAAGTACAATATTTTAGCAGAATTCGTCTTCACGTAACCGATTTGACACGATAGTTTCTTAACAACCTGGAATTAATATCCGCTTGCTCTCTCGAATGACTTCATATCGGAAGCCCATAATCAGGCAGACCGTAAAATTTCATACTCATTACGCTCGTAATCGTGAATACCAACGGAACTCCTTTCAAGAGACGCGGAAGGTGATAATGAAAAGAAAACCATCCGGCGAGCAAGGAAGGACTTCCTTAATTCTTATCACTGAAAGCTTCGTGTCGTAACAGGAACCTTTTTCAGTAGACTGTTCGTTTTATAGTGCAATTTAACGGACCATCTCGTATGCACTGAAAATTTAACGTCTACGGATATAACGCATAAAAACCAATAATGATACCGCAAATTTTTGCCAATTTTAGGTTGTTTGCGCCGTTTGAAAATGAGCGCTGAGATAAGTTCCTGACGGGTAAATTCAGAGTTCGTTGAATTTGCACCGCGCGCAAGTTTAAATAAGAACAATAATAACAATTTATTGTACTAATAAAATAACGGATAGAGAATACAATTTGTCGATATGAATTCCCGGTACAATCGCATGTCCGGGTTACGCATTATGTCCTAAGGCGGAGACAAAACATCCGAATTGTTTGAAGTCCTAGTTAAGTCTGAATGTTAAAAAGTATGGAAAGTTGCATTCTCGATGCACTTTCTTTCCTTGCCTCTGTCGAAACCTAGGAAGGGATGCACTTGGGATGCTGAGCCCTGATTGGCTGACTTTAGGATAGCATCTCCCAAAGGTTCGTTTCTCCAGGACGGCAAAGACTTCCTCGAATCCTGGAGAAGATCCGCGATGTCTGTTAGCCATACGATACCCCTTTGGAAATGCGTCGCCATGGCAGACCCTGAAGTGGCCACTTTGAAGACCCCCCTGATCGGGGTCATAAATTCCGAGTCCTTTTTTTAACTATTTTCTGATCACGTGCAGGACCCTCCTTCGAGATAGAGTGCCTCGCATTGTTCATGGCCAAATGTTGCTGAAATGTTCTTCAGGCCGCCTTACTCCAATCAGATGGTTCAGCATAGGTTGCATATGGCCTTATCAGGGTGCTAGGAATAACACCATGTACCCAAATCTTCATCGTGTTCCTGATTACTGGGAGGGTTAATTTCATAATCATCACGATAAAGAGACTGGTTGATCGCACTTTGTCACGGAATCGCCTTGGTCTCATTATTCTAGGCGCAATCGAGACATGATCATTCTTAGCACGGCGCTAGGAGCAATATTTAAATTTTTCCCCATGTTCCTCGTTAGGAGTAAGATTAATCTTTTTATAAGCATCTCGGTAGAAGGATTCTATGATCGAATTGCCATTACACCAACCCTTTTCAAGGAGAACGTTTGTTTCATTTTGGTATTAAACCAATCATCTCAAAATCACCATGAATGTAATATGTACCATATAGAGTCCAATGGCAAAGCAAACGTTAATAAATTTTCCATTTCGTAGTTCATAGCATGTTGGGAAGAACAACACCAGGTGAATGAACGAAGTCAGGGTAACTTGTGGACTAAATTTGGACTTCCTGTAAGAGTAAATCTCTTTATAAGCATCGCGATAGAAAGCCGAGCTGATCGCACTTTGGCACGGAGCTGATGGGTTCTATCGTTGTAGGTGCAATCGAAATGAAGATGATCATTGTAGTCAGGCCGCGCATTGGCGTGCACTCGAACGAGCTTACAGAGGGAAGATCCATGACAGAGTCGACTACAAAGTTTCGATATTCAATGTCGATCAACGGTAAAGCGTCCTTAGTGGTTCCTAACATGGTGGGAAGAACAACACCGGATGAATGGACGAAGTGAGGGTAACTTGTGGATTTAATTTCGACTTCCTGTATGAGTAAATCCCTTGTAAGCATCGCGATAGAAAGCCGAGCTGGTCGCACTTTGTCATGGAGCTGATGGGTCCTATCGGTGTTGGTGCAATCGAAATGGAGTTGGCCATTGTAGTCGGGCCGCATATTGGCGTGCACTCGAATGAGCTTACAGAGGGAAGATCCATGACAGAGTCGACAACGAAGTTTCGATATTCAATGTCGATCAACGGTAAAGCGTCTTTAGTGGTTCCTAGCATGGTGGGAAGAACAACACCAGATGAATAAACGAAGTGAGGGTATGGAGCTGATGGGTCCTATCGTTGCAGGTGCAATCGAAATGGAGTTGGCCGTTGTAGTCGGGCCGAATATTGGCGTGCACACGAATTGGCTTAAGGTGGGAAGAGCTATAATTGAGCCGACTACAAAGTTTCGATATTCAATGTCAAACAGCAGTAAAGCTTCCTTAATGGTTTATAGCGTGGTGGTAACACTGGCATGGTGGCAAGACATAGAGTGGATGAACGAAGTGAGAGTAACTTGTGGACTTAATTCCTACTTCCTGTAAGAATAAATCTCTTTATAAGCATCGCAATAGGAAGCCGAGCTGATCGCACTTTATCATTGAGCTGATGGGTCCTATCGTTGTAGGTGCAATCGAAATGGAGTTGGCCAATGTAGTCGGGCCGAATATTGGCGTGCACTCGGATGGGCTTACAGAGGGAAGATCCATGATTGAGTCGACTACAAAGTTTCGATATTCAATGTCAAACAGCAGTAAAGCTTCCTTAATGGTTTATAGCGTGGTGGTAAGACTGGCATGGTGACAAGACATAGAGTGGATGAACGAAGTGAGGGTAACTTGTGGACTTAATTCCGACTTCCTGTAAGAATAAATCTCTTTATAAGCATCGCAATAGGAAGCCGAGCTGATCGCACTTTATCATTGAGCTGATGGGTCCTATCCTTGTAGGTGCAATCGAAATGAAGTTGGCCATTGTAGTCGGGCGAATATTGGAGTGCACTCGAATGGGCTTACTGTGGGAAGAGCCATGATTACGTTGACTGCAAAGCTTCGATATTCAACGTCGAACGTTGATGGGACGCCTTCGGAAGGCGCGGAAGGTGAAAAATGAAAAGGAAACCGTCCAGAAAGCGCGAGGGAATGGAAGATAGAGAGGGCGATGCCGATTCGAAGGAAGGAACGTAAGGCAATATCACAGTCGACTAGCACGATCCGATCCGGCATACTAAGCGACCCGGAGTGATTTTTAAAACAGAAGACGAAGGCCCACGGGAATTTTAAATAACTGACATGGGGAATCGAACGCTGGTGTCAAGGAACCGAGAAATATTCCGAGTGAGCGCTTCCAAGGGAAGAGTGACAAGTCGGGAAATTGGAAAATTGAACTGGAATTCGCGTAGGATACTTCTCATCCTCGTTTCACCTCTTCGTTCTTCGATACTTTTCCGCGGACAGTTTTCGAGACAGTGACGTGGTAATAAAGCGCCACCTACAGAAAGGTCCTCCGCTATGCCGACGAACGCTATAACGCTTTTTTCTAATGATTAAAACATTTTTTAGTCATATTATTAGCCATATTCAATCCACCGTTTCGAATTTTGGAATTTTGTTGTCAGATTTGGATTGAGCGACCTCGGGAACCTCGAGAAACTCTGTTTCTATATAAAGACAATAATTTTAAAGCTGTAGCAGTGGCTGTTCGTGTTTATCCTGTGAGAGGCGGCGTTGAATGTTAGTCGAAAAACTGTACTAATGTCCTTGTATCAAGAATTGCATCACGATTAACATTAGTATAGGAAAGGAAATGAACGTTTGGCCAACTGAAATAATAAACTAACAAATCAGGATTTTTTTTTTATTTTCCCGTCTCTGATCGTTAGGATGTACGTGAAGATATGTCTGTTTCAATTTTTATACGTGTTCTAAATCGTTGTAATTTATCACCGCCGTTATCGTCGTCGACAACTGTTAAACCAAAGAGTACATAGATTTCACAAACCTTGATACGAGGACTTTCATACAGTTTTTTTACTGACATTCACGAGCTACATCCATCGAGTCTGCTTTCCTTGCTCTCATTGGTACTTTTCGTATTGGTAAGCAAATGACGGAAATAACAATAACCACATGCGTAACGAATTGCATCACGACTAACATTAGTATAGAAAAGGAAATGAACGTTTGACCAACTCAAATAATAAACTAAAAAATCAGGATTTTTTTTTGCTTTCAAATTTCTCGTCTCCCATCGCTAGGGTGTACGTGAAGATATGTCTGTTTCAATTTTTATACATGTTCTAAATCGTTGTAATTTATCACCGCCGTTATCGTCGTCGTCAACTGTTAAACCAAAGAGTACATAGATTTCACAAACCTTGATACGAGGACTTTCATACCGTTTTTTAACTAACATTCACGAGCTGTATCCCTCGAGTCTGTTTTCCATGCTCTCGTTGGTACTTTTCGTACTGGAAATCGAATCACGGAAATAACAATAACCACATGCATAACGAATTGCATCACGACTAACATTAGTATAGAAAAGGAAATGAACGTATGATCAACTCAAATAATAAAGAAAAAAATCGGGAATTTTTAAACATTTTTCCGACTCAGATCGCTGGGATATACGCGCAAATATAGCAGTTTGAATTTTTGTACATGTTCTAAATCGTTGTAATTTATCACCGTTGTCATTGTCGTCGATTGTTAAATCAAGGAGTACATAGATTTCACAAACCTTGATACGAGGACATTCCTACAGTTTTTTGACTAACATTCACGAGCTACATCCATCGAGTTTGCTTTCCTTGCTCTCGTTGGTACTTTTCGTACTGATAATCGAATGACGGAAATAACAATAACCACATGCATATCGAATTGCATCACGACTAACATTAGTATAGAAAAGGAAATGAACGTATGATCAACTCAAATAATAAAGAAAAAAATCGGGAATTTTTAAACATTTTTCCGACTCAGATCGCTGGGATATACGCGCAAATATAGCAGTTTGAATTTTTGTACATGTTCTAAATCGTTGTAATTTATCACCGTTGTCATTGTCGTCGATTGTTAAACCAAGGAGTACATAAATTTAACAAACCTTCATACGAGGACTTTCATACAGTTTTTTGACTAACATTCACGAGCTACATCCCTCGAGTCTGCTTTCCTTGCTCTCGTTGGTACTTTTCGTATTGGTAAGGAAATGACGGAAATAACAATAGCCACATGCATAACGAATTGCATTCTTCCGAATCCGCTTTCCTGCCGCGTTCTTGTTTTCCTTCGTTACCTTACGGGTTCTTTTTCCTGACGTTGAAATAAAGGTGGATCTCTGTGCTCCGTAAATTACATTCATCCGAGTTTGCCTTTGTTTGTGCGCAATTCCCTTGTCGCTGCCTTTTAGACCTTGTTTATTCCCAAGTGATAGCGGAGCCTTGAAGCGATGTACTACGAAATTTCATGAAATTGCATACGGGATTTATTACCATTCATTCATACTTTACATATGAAATCATGTAACGTAATTTTTGAGAACGTTTAAGGGGATGTGAAAGTGGCATCTGAGATGTCAATCGTTCATGAAACTTTTCTTCGAACTGGGTGTACCGAATCGTTTCGAACTTTACAACGTAAGTATGGAGACCCTAAGGAAGGTCCTGACGTTCATGAAATATCATTTTTTACAATATATCTATTATACAATTTTTAAAAAATTAAAATTTTATGGGTATCAGGGTCCTCCTTATAGCCTCCATGTTCACATTGTCGAGTTTGAAACGATTCGGTACACCCAGTTCAATGAAAAGTTTCATAAATGAGACCTCTTTGATGCAACTTTTACATCACCTTAACATATTTTACAAAAAGAGAACTACAAGCGATTCCGTTTCAGGCGAATGAAAATCGCGTAGATAAAGTTTGTTGGTACAAAAGAAAAAATATTTGAAATAAAAGTTCGTACATGTCAGTTTTAAAAATATGTATTTATTAGAAATAGCTTATCAAACAAAATTAAAATAAATAATCGCGTAAACGGTGTTATAATTTGCCGCATAAAAAAGAAATTCCCGTAAAAATGTGCCGCGTAAATTGAAAGACGGATGCATTAAAATTCAGGTTTCATCAGTTCCATTTTAATATGAAGTGAACACCTTTTTATACAAATTCATCTTTTCGTACTGCCTCACATTTAAGTGTAAATATTAACAGGTTTGAACACATATTTATACTTGTTATCGGTCTCACTGATTTGATACATAATTCTAGTACTTCGGAGAAGAAGGAATAATTTAAACTGTATCGGGAAATTTCGACTCGACTTTTTTTTTAACGAGTCGCGAAGGTCCCTGGAGAGGTCTTTTCAAATCTGCTGTCCTGTATTTCTTATCACTTCTCGTGGTGTAATTATTTGCGATAAATCGGAAGTCTCCTTCTCCCTCTCCACCTCGTTCTCTCCCTTACCTCTCCTAGACAGTTGTTGAATTTTTTACAGAATCCAATTCAAGATCCGCCGGGACAACCAAACCGTTCGCTCGTTGCAGCTTCAATTAAACCTTGAGTGCTCTCGAAGCAATGCAAAATGTAATCAACTGTCGATTTCGACAACGCGTCTTACTCGCACTTCGTTGAAGAAAAGAAGGATTTTCTCCGGGTATTTTTGGGCAGGAAGTACTTTTAGATTTAGGTAAGAAACCTAGAAACTTTTAAATAGTAAATGTTACTATGTAAAGTAACCTCTCTATTTATGCTTTATCCATGAAAATAACAGATACGTAGCTTATTCATATTTATCTAATGAATGTTGGCCAGTTTCGAATACGTAGATATCCTGCAAAATTTCAGGAGGTATTAACATGGATAGGAACTTTTCTGTTTATTTTTTATACGTGAGAATTAAAAATTCTTCAGTTTAAGCATATTTATTTCGGGAGTTTTAGAAAATGATAAATAGTATTAAGAACTTTTCCTTTCGGACTGACTCTTCTTTAACAATCGATGTCGTATATTACCGACTTTTTTAAATTTAAACTATCATGCACGTGATATATTCAATCACGAACCAGTATCGCAAGCGACAATCGACAAATTATATTACACTACGCTGTATTAACTTAAATACTTTAAGTTGTCCAAAGGCACGGATATATCACAACAATTCTGAAAATAATTTTCGTTACTGAATTTCATTACCCGACATTTTAATACAGTTCACTGTAAAATATTTTCTGGCCGTCCAAAACAGATTCATTCATTTCCAGGACTTTAATAAAGTTTCTTTATTCTTCGCATATAGGTACTTGGGACTATTGGACTTCTTTTTATTTAAAATAATATGCACGTGACATATTCAATCACGAAGCAGTATCGCAAGCGACAAACGACAAATTATATTATATTACGGTGTATTAACTTAAATACTTTCAGTTGTCCACAGGCACGGATGTATCATAACAATTCTGAAAATAATGTTGATTACTGAATTTCATTAACCAACATTTTAATGCAGTTCGCTGTAAAACATTTTCTAGCCGTCGAAAGCCGATTCATTCATTTCCAGGACTTTAATGAAGTTTCTTTATTCATCGCAAATAGGTACTTGGGACTTTTGGACATCCTTTTATTTGAAATATCATGCACGTGATATATTCAATCACGAACCAGTATCGCAAGCGATAAACGACAAATTACATTATACTACGGTGTGTTAACCTAAATACTTTCAGTTGTCCAAAGGCACGGATATATCATAACAATTCTGAAAATAATTTTCGTGACTGAATTTCATTAACACTAAACGTACCGAGATTTAGTATATACTTATTTGTACCGCAACCGGTCAAATGATCAGTTTTTAGATAAGGACTTTACTTATCCTGATTGAATGGAGAAACATTGATTTTAGTAAGGAAATATTAAACAAAGTAACTTTAAGGTAATAGTTAAACCTAAATGTATTTCTTTCCATTACTATAAAACACAAAAACTTAACCAACATTTAAATACAGTTCACTGTAAAATATTTTCTAGCCGTCGAAAGCCGATTCGTTCATTTCCAGGACTTTAATGAAGTTTCTATGGTCTTCGCAAATAGGTATTTGGATAAAAAGTGTTCCTTTATACGGAACGTATAGAAAAGCAGAAGCAGAAATGGGAAATAACTCTTTTGCCATATTCCTTATTCAAGCTGTACATGTAACGAGATGAAATCATGGCAGCGCAATGGTGTACATAAGGGGTGTAAATCAATTTCCCGCATACCTACATGCATCCTGGGAGCAGAAGTCAGTGTATGAATTTAAAGTGGTTTTGGAGTGCCGCAAGGACGTCGGCAAAGTTCCGGAACATGGCGAGGAACAAATGCTTGCGGAAACTATTCTTAAGCGCGGCATGCTTTCCACTCGCAACTTTGACCACGGCATGTCCCCGACATTCGGCGTGTTTAATGCAAAGCCTAAAACATTTCCGCGAACTTTTGTATAATTTTAATCGGAATTTCACTGCCGCCGGAGGCGAAAGCCGGGAGTTGTTCAGAGTCCGGACCGAGGGACGAGTCCACCTCGGCTTTCATACGTATAATCTTTTCTCGGGGACTGAAAATAAATTTGACGAGCAGGGCCGAGTGAGATAGGGAACTCGATTAGGGCAAGAATGGCTCGAAAATCTGATGACAGGTGGAATAATTAAACGAATCGCTGACCCTTTTGTCCGATTCGAGGGAACCGTCGACTGATCTTCTTCTTTCATGAGTTTGTCAAATTTTAACTCCTCTCATTCTGCCGAAAGTAATTCAATCATCTGGTTTATAACTAGCGTACCGAGGGACAGTTCGGTAATAATCGATATAATACCAAATGGTATACTGGTTTATCTGGAATTTAAGGTGATATCAATGTGGCGTGAACATGTCTCGTTTATGAAACTTTGCTCTGAACTGCATGTGCCGAATCGTTTCGAATTTGACGATGTGAGTATGGAAGCAATAAATAAGGTACTGACACTCACAAAAATTCAGTTTTTGTTTAAATTTCTTTATAGATGTTTTCAACATTTTCTATATGAAATGAAATTTCATGACTTTCAGGACCTTTCTTAACGCCTCCACATTCACGTTATAAGGTTATAATGATTCGGTACATTCAATTCGGAGGAAAGTTTCATGAACGACTGATGCTACTTTCGCATCCCCTTAAAACGATAAATAAATTTCTCAACCCTTTTATTCCCGGTCCACGTTGTTAGAACTTGTAAAACGACAACATATTTTTGTTCGGCACTAAAAGGGTTAATTCCCCTAGCGTCGGATGAAAAGCTAGAACATGAAGTGAATTCATTGAATTTAATTCTAAATCTGCAGAAAGACTATATTCATACCCACGCTTCCAATGACAGACGTCAAATGTTTGTTGTGACACCCAACGTTCCTCTAACATTGAAATCTTTCAAAGAACCCAAGAGTTACATAAGCGTCGTACATCATACTCTTTGCTGTACGTATTCCCGAAAACTCTTCAGTTCCACGTTCCTTTGAAGATTGATGAACAGCAAATGAACCCAGTGTCCTGGAAGACGAAGTAAAATTTCATGAGGGACGACTTCGTGGCCGCGTCTGCCGGCTAAATCGGTTAAAGTGTTTCCTAATAACAAAGTCGGGATTGGATGAAATCCTCGGTTAGGGCAAGTTTCTAAGTACCGGAGGGATATAGAAAGTTTCTAAGTATACCGGAGAGAAACGTTCTTACGAGGGCCGTTAATTCGTAATGAAGGCGCGGCCTTGATGGACGAGCTTTCGCTTCGCGGTCGTCTTCGTCTTCCTCGTCGTGGCGAAGAGGAAGGCAAAGATGACCGAGGAGGGAGGCGGGAGGGTATATTACTTCTCGGGTGCGAATCTCGCTCTGGGAGCATTTCGATTCGAGGGCACGTTCGCGCCTGGAGAAATATTGCGTCAACCAACCCCTCGGCAAGGAAAACAGGAAGCGACACGGCAAAGGGCTGTACACTGGCGGACATGAAAGCCTCCCCTGGAGATACGACATCGCCTGTGCAGGTCGGAAGGGCATTGATGTCTCCCAGTGTACGTCCGAAACTCTATCCGTGACCCGGCTTCCCATTTTCGATTGACTTCCTGTCGATAAATTTCACCTTCTTACTGCCCCCGATCGATGCAATCAGCCCATTAAGTGGAATGGTAAATTAATCGTCTAAATTAGGTCTATAGGTGTAGCAAATGTATATCGTCTATCGTCCACCTAAAAAAATATCTAAAGGATATGTATAAATATCTATGTCTATTGTAGATGAAAATTATATATCCACTATTAATCTACGAATATCTACTTTCGGCATACTATATCTACTATCGGCAAGGAAAACAGAAAGCGACACGGCAAAGGGCTGTACACTGGCGGACATGAAAGCCTCCCCTGGAGATACGACATCGCCTGTGCACGACGGGAGGGCATTGATGTCTCCCAGTGTACGTCCGAAACTCTATCCGTGACCCGGCTTCCCATTTTCGATTGACTTCCTGTCGATAAATTTCATCTTCTTACTGCCCCCGATCGATGCAATCAGCCCATTAAGTGGAATGGTAAATTAATCGTCTAAATTAGGTCTGTAGGTGTAGCAAATGTATATCGTCTATCGTCCACCTAAAAAAATATCTAAAGGATATGTATAAATATCTATGTCTATTGTAGATGAAAATTATATATCCACTATTAATCTACGAATATCTACTTTCGGCATACTATATCTACTATCGGCAAGGAAAACAGAAAGCGACACGGCAAAGGGCTGTACACTGGCGGACATGAAAGCCTCCCCTGGAGATACGACATCGCCTGTGCACGACGGGAGGGCATTGATGTCTCCCAGTGTACGTCCGAAACTCTATCCGTGACCCGGCTTCCCATTTTCGATTGACTTCCTGTCGATAAATTTCATCTTCTTACTGCCCCCGATCGATGCAATCAGCCCATTAAGTGGAATGGTAAATTAATCGTCTAAATTAGGTCTGTAGGTGTAGCAAATGTATATCGTCTATCGTCCACCTAAAAAAATATCTAAAGGATATGTATAAATATCTATGTCTATTGTAGATGAAAATTATATATCCACTATTGATCTACGAATATCTACTTATTTCTTCACGCATACTAAATATATTATAGCTCTAGTAGACATCTACCAAAGGTTGATCGACGTCGCTGAAACTACGTTTAGGAAAAATCAAAAGACATCTCGTGTAACCTAACATTTTTCATACGTACTTAATGTTTATATCTAAATTACAAATTGATAAAACTGTTAATTTCGTCCATACTCGGATTTTTTATTTACTTCCTCTTTGCCTGGTGACCATATATCATGATTTCTTACCACTGAGTTAATTATGTATTACCAGGCACCGTATGAAGTATAATATACTTATAGTGGACGTAAAAATTAGGACATAAGTATAGAAAACTTAGATTATCTATGGTATGCATAATAAAAATATCCCGTGGATATATATGTAAATCTTTTTCACGCCTATATTTTCAGGACATATATCATAAAAGTCTGGATAATCTGTATAAAAATCTAAACTATTCGAAAACGTTAAATTGAGTGTATATTCAATATCAAAATCACGTGTTTTGCTGCCATAATGAAATAGTGGAACGATAATATTGCAAAAATTTGCCCTGTTCTTGATACTAAATGAAGTGTCTGATAATAATCATAAAGTAAAGAGTGTATTTTTATTATATGTTTATAAATTATTAAAACTAAATATGTCATTGAGATTTTCCACTAATATTTTAGGTATCTTCAAATGTAATCTACGAGACATCTTATGAAATCTATCGCTTGAGATATTTAGCAAAGATTATAGAAGAACATTTAGAAATTATTTTATGCTACTGGAGAAGGAGCTGGATATTCCAATAAATCCGATACCATCTTCTACTCTTTTTTTATTTCAACGATTTTATGGAAATATTTATAATCGAATTAGTCGATTCGTTTAGTCTTGGCCATTTTAATGGAATTTCTAATGCCAACAAATTGCTGGAAACGGATATCCATTCTTCCTTCATGGAAAAGTTATAATATCGGTAAAGATCCGTTTATCAAAAACGTTTGCATCCGCTTAACTTGTTTGTAAAATATCGCGAGAATAGGATAAAATTAATATAAACTGCTATTGACTCGAGATTCGCTTTTTTGTGACATCTCGAATTGCTGATATATTTTTAATTTCTAGATCTGGTAAAGGGTTGGCCTGAAAGTTACTCATTTGCGCGTTCTTAAATTCGTCTTCGTTCCTCTTATAACTTTTTTAAAGATAATACAATTTATTTATATCTGAGAGATGACGGTAAATAATTTTACAGTACTAATTGTTGAATTGTAACAGTATAAAAATGTCTTTCGAGAAGTGTTCAATGGATCCATCAAAATAAGTACGAGGGATTAATTCAAATCAATTTCTTCAGCCCTCAATAAAGTTAAAGAAAATTTTAAATAAATATCTTTACGCTGATCAATGCTGTATATTGTACATTTTCCGATATTCCTGCAGTACTCGTGGAACTAGAATTGAGAGTGTACGAGATACTCGTGTTCGGAGAATTTATAAAAGGATTTTTTTTAAACTTTTTACCCCGTACGGATATCTGAAAAATATACACATTTTTCAAAAAATTCCCTCCCACTTTAGACTTTAATTTACAACATGTAACACGTCTCGCTTGAATTCACTTTTTATTTTAATCCATGCAGGAGTATTGTAAAAAAAATTTTCTCGCTCCGTCGGGACTACATTTTTCAACTTTCCCATATTACAGGCAGTAACCACAAATCACAGTACATTTGCAATTATTGCCACCAGCATAAGGCATATACTTATGAACGCATTTCTATTATTAAATGTGAAGTAATTTTTATAATCAACTATTGGCATCTCTTCATTGTATAATCCGTTTCTGAACGCATTAATATTGTCGTTCCCGAAATTATGTAATCATTTATTCGGTTAGTCAACCGAGTTAGTTAATTATTACATTTCAGTCAGTAATGCTAACTATAAACGTTACCCCACGGAAAAGGAATGCAGTTTCAATAAATTTAAATCCTTTTAGCAGCTCTGTAATAAATTGCGAACGGGTTACATCTAATTTAATAAGGCAGAAATTAAATGTCCGTTTCAAAAGTCACATAGTTTCTTGAAATTATGTCCTTGAAATTTTGTCAATTACTACTAAAGAGGTATTTGAGGTGATAAATTTGAGGTAGTTAGAGTTATTACTCCACCGGGCGCAGGAAAACTTAGGAAAGAATTCCGCACGATCACCCAGCTTTTCCTTTTGTCCTTTCTCTCGGCAATTAGTGTTCTAATGCAATCTATTACCTCATTTTTTACCTTTGTCCTTTCCCTCGAAGGTGTTTTAGTGCATGAATATACCTAAGAACGAACAGTTCAATGACGCTGTCGATATTATACCACTACACCCCAGTTACACTATCACTATATGATTGTTAGTGTTTTAATGCAATCTATTACCTCATTTTTTTCCTTTGTCCTTTCCCTCGAAGGTGTTTTAGTATATCAATATACCTAAGGACGAACAGTTCAATGTAGCTGTGGATTTATACCACTATACCACAGTTACACTATCACTACATCATTGTCAGTGTCTAGTGCAACCTATTACCTAATTTTTTACCTTTGTCCTTTTCCTCGAAGGAGTTTTACTGCATGAATACACCTAAGAATGAACAGTTCAATGTAGTTGTGGATATTATACCACTATACCCCAGTTGCACTATCACTGTTAGTGTTCTAATGCAATCAATTACCTAATTTTTTACCTACGTCCTTTCCCTTGAATGTGTTTTAGTGCAACAATATATCTACGAACAAACAGTTCAACGTAGCTGTGGATATTATACTATTATACCCCAGTTGCACTATCACTATATCACCGTTGGTATTCTAATGCAACCTAGTACCTCATTTTTTACCATTGTCCTTCCCCTCGAAGGTATTTCAGTGCATGGATATACCTAAGGACGAACAGTTCAATGTAGCTGTGGATATTATACCACTATACCACAGTTACACTATCACTATATCACTGTTAGTGTTCTAATGCAATCTATGACCTCATTTTTACCTTTGTCCTATCCCTCGAAGATGTTTTGGTGCATTTGTAATCACCTTACCATATCACTGTCCTCCGTTCGTTTGTGCACATGGAACAAAAAGCTCGTCACGGGATTTGAAACACTTAATGGGCAGATATCAGAAAACGATAAAAGACGTTCCCTCTAATTCGCAGTTTCATTTCAAATAATTCGGTGCTCCCAGTTTGAAGGAAAGTTTTACAAATAATTTGACTTACATATATGTATATAATGACCCTTTCATATCACCTTAACCCTTTGGCTACTAAGAGCGTCTAAAGGCGCCCGTCGTTTGGTCCAATATCGCCTGCACGGTCAGACGAATTTCACCCATATGTCGAAATGGCTCCGTCTTCAAAGGGTTAAGTCATTCTCCGATCGCGTTACATTACGCAATTGCGATGTTCGCTAACATAACCGAGGCGATACAATTTTCAGGCAGTAAATTGTGGCGTCAGGAATTTTTGAAAAGGTAAAAAACTGATATTTGTTCCGGGCGTTGAATTAGCCAGGTGTCAAACGCACGTGGAGCCGAAAGTAATTTAATAGATTCCGGGATCAAGGTCCCTCGTACTTGGAATTCCCTTAGGAAGGTCGACTCTCGTAACATTTCTTGTCCTCCACTCTCGACGAACACTCTCGGCGACGAGGGCACGAAGAAATGCGAGATATCTCGAGTTAATCTTTCAGGATCCTCCTCGAACCCGACACTCGACCTTACGCTCTTTCGAGCTATCGAAAACTGGAGCGGGTTGCTCGTCGAATAATAACGAGTCCCATTCTCTGCTACATTCTTTGGCCCAACGGCAATAATGGAGTAAATCGCGGCATGAAATCTTAATAATGCCGGGAAACGTCACAGACGTAGGGAAAATACTATAGCTATAGTTGTATCCTAAAATAAAGTGAAACACGAGAAATTTTATGCACGCCGGTAAAATGACATGATTGTACCTCGATAATGAACTCCATGTACAAATTACCGTTCACAATAAATTGTATTACCCTGAGAGTACGTGAAGAGATCCAAGAAATTAATGACGATACGACAGACGTTATTATATTCGGAAGTCGAGTTTTATGCTTTGGAAAATCAGCCGGCATAGGTACAACAAATCATACACAGAAATAATTGCATAAAAATCAAGAAACTTAATTAATTCGTTGATTGGCATCCGGGCTTTCTCTCATATGCGACGACGGAGACAAAATTATACATATCCAAGCACACCCTATATACATATAGGGTGCATATACAGATGTGCAATATATGTACAGAGCCCATCACGTACTTCTCGTCCATAAAAAGTAGTACCGATTCTACTGGGTAATTCCGATGCTTCTGTTGTTCTCTAAAAATCTTTAAATAGTAACAATTAAAACAATGGTAACTAACAAAGCTAAGTAAAGGTAGTACCGATTCTTCTAGGTAATTCCGATACATCTATTGTTCTCTGTCAATCTTTAAATAGTAACAATTGAAACAATCGTAGCTAACAAAGTTAAGTAAAGGTAGTACCGATTCTTCTAGGTAATTCCGATACATCTATTGTTCTCTGTCAATCTTTAAATAGTAACAATTAAAACAATCGTAGCTAACAAAGTTAAGTGAAGGTAGTACCGAGTCTTCTAGGTAATTCCGATACATCTATTGTTCTCTGTCAATCTTTAAATAGTAACAATTAAAACAATCGTAGCTAACAAAGTTAAGTGAAGGTAGTACCGAGTCTTCTAGGTAATTCCGATGCATCTATTGTTCTCTGTCAATCTTTAAATAGTAACAATTAAAACAATCGTAGCTAACAAAGTTAAGTAAAGGTAGTACCGAGTCTTCTAGGTAATTCCGATGCATCTGTTGTTTTCTGTCAATCTTTAAATAAATTTTCTAAATACCTACGTTGCCGACGTTCGTTCTTATATTGACAGCTGTGTCGAATTATATTGGGTATCGTACTAAATGGCATTCTCCATCTGTCGCTTTCGTAGGATATTTACCAAGTGATCGAAGTAAAACTCCAGAAAACCTCTGGATTCATGCTTTCTGAGGCCTTAATTGACTACAGAGGGACCCCCTGCGCCATCTATGATTTCCAAGTCAATTAAACTTTCAGTCCGAGACCTCGTACTCCCATCGTTTCGGCATAGAAACGCATAAGACACATTTTTTGTCTTTATCCCGTTGAAATACGAGTTTATCGATTACCAGAGTGTTCTAAATTGTTGTAAAATTGTCCTGACCCTTTCGTTTCTCATATCAGAGTCTTCTATAATTCTACATTGATCGAAATATGAGAGCTCGACGCCATTTTGGTTCTGGTCTGGGCTAAGTTAAGAAATCTTTTTCCAATAATCCAAATTTTCAACGTGTCAGGACAATTCTTAGATGATCACCATGTGTCAAAGTTTCGGACGGTTTGGCCCAATACCCTTAAAAAACAGTGTTGTATTCGAATCGACTGATTTTAAGGGGGTTTCACTTCACCTTAACGCGAGAGGCTTATCAGGCTTAGAACCCCTCTCGGCAACGTCAGAGGGTCAGGGCGGAAATAACTTCACCGAGAGCAAGAAGTAATCAGAGTCAATTCGAAGATTGGGTCGACGGCTACTTCGGGGTTCCTCTCTTGTTTCTCAGACGCGACGAAGCCGCAGCGCGTTTCGGTTCGGTCCCTGAAACGCTATAAAGACGGAGGGCACTCCGTGACGGGGAAGTAATTCGTCTCGTAACCCGGACATTTGTCAGGGAAGATTTCCTCGAGTCTGGTAAGTCCACAAAGGCCGACTTCCCGAGGAGAATGTCGTCGGGCCTGCAAAGGCCCTTCTCGAGGAGCTCAGACTCTGTTAGAGGTATCGTCCCGAAACGCGTTGTCTTTATACCGGAAGGCTGGGGTGGACCGTGGAGGGCTGGGCACGGTCACTCGGAAATTTCAAACCACCCTTGCACTGTTTGTCGCCTGTATATACTCGTTTTCAGGAGGTTCAAACGGGCCAGACTTCAGTTGACCAGTTGCTCCTCGCATCCCTTTGTGCCATCTCGACGAGGAGCGGAACACCTCTTAAGATCGGTCCCAGTGTACCGGCTCAAAGGTGGCTACGTGCCAAAAATTACAAACGTCCCCGTTTGTTCCGCGACCACGGGAAGCACGTTGTGGACCGGAGATAAAAGGGGTTCCCCTCTACGATGATTTTTCTTGGTTGGACGGAAATTGTTATTTATCTTCGATGGCTGTTAAGATCAATATGTTAAGATCAATTAGCGATTGGTAAAACTATGCCGAGTCACAGAGACACTCCAGTGGACCAGACGACCCTTTCGACATCCTAGCGCCTGGTCGTCCGTTAAAGGCGTTCACCACTCCAGCGATTTACAAGGTCTCCGAGTGAAAATTTAATTGACCTGGAAATCACAGATGGCGCAAGGGGTCCCTCTGCAGATAATCAGGGCCCCAGAAAACGTGAATCCAGAGGTTTTCTGGAGTTTTACTTCGATTTCTTTATAATTATTCTACGAAAACGGCAGGTGGAGTATCCCATTTAGTACAATACCCAATATAATTCGACAGAGCTGTCAATATAAAAACGAACATCGGCAACGTAGGTATTTAGAAAAATCTTTTTTATCGACGTCGATCAAGTTCCTCGATATGTTTCACTTCACCTTAAGGGCGCTCACCACTCCTACGATTTTACAAGGTCTCACGGAAACAATGATTTTGAGTGTATTTCTAAACCGATCGAGCTCAACGAGTGCTCATATTAAAGATAAAATGTTGACGGGTGTTCATATGGAAGGGATTTTTGATAAGTGGTTATTTTCATATTAAAAAATCCAACGACACAATTTCCATGTTTTTTTAACTGGGAAGGAGGTGCTTAATTGAAAATCGCTACCGTATAAATATATTTCACATTTTAAACGAGCACTCATTGAGCTCGATCGGTTGAGAAATACGCTCAAAATCGTAGCTCAAGTGGAGCACTTCTTCATTACATAATCATTACATAATTTCATTGAAAGTCTGATTTGTCATTTAATATCTAATTATTTTCAAGTCCCAAAAAATAATAAAAAATAAAAAATTATATAATTTTGGATAAAATTGTGTGATCTTTTTTATTAAATGAATGTCAAATTAATATTATTTTATGGTAACTGAAATTATAACATTAATATAACATTAATGTAACATGCTACATAACATGTTACCGTAGTGAGTGGGAAATGATAACTAATAACTAACTTCTATGTTACTTTTATGCTACATAACATGTTAGTTTGTAACATTAGTTAAAACGTAACGTTTGTAACATTTGTTAAAACGTAACTTTTACCCAACAGTTATATAACAGTGTTCACTGGGTCGATGTTAGTGCCATCTAGCGGTTGAAGTCATCGTCCCCACTTTAGTGGCGAACTTTGTTAACGCGTTTGGATGTATTAATCATAAGGTTCACTTAATTTTCACAACGAAATGTGATGTACGTGTAAAGAATGATGTAAAAACCACCAGAATGCTGCAGTAATGCAGGATATTCGTTTAAATGGATATTACGTCCGTAATAAAGTGCAGGGGACCATTCTCGGAGATTTTATTACTCGGATGAAAGTATTTGCAACAATATCCATTAAGTAACATTCCATGTCGGAGTCATTATTCTAGCTGTGTCCTGTGTATGAAGGCGAATGAGAATTTATTTTAAACGTTATTCCTTTCTCCCGCGTGCATCAATATTTTTCATAGAATGTAATCAAATTTCAAGTGTTGGACGTTACGCAGCATCCGTTGTAAAATGGGGAAAAAAAAGCTACTGTTTGCATGCCAACATCGAGTTTATTCGTCCCTTGATTATTTTAAAAATCAGTTCAAGCCTTTGAGTACTTCTGATCGATATTCATATAAATGAACATACGCATTTTATATTACTAACATTTATTTTCCATTTTCCATTTATCCATTCATTTTCACGCTGCACTACAGAAATATGCAGGATTCACCAAGCTTTTTTAAAATTCGCACAATCTTCCCGTCCTCTCTTGCCGTACTTTCATACGTTCATTTAAAAAATTCATATAAGTGGACCAATGAATTTTATATTCCTGACATGGCCATTTATTTCCACATTGCACTACTGAAACACGTAGGATTCACCAAGCTTTTTTTAAATTCGCACAAAGTTCCCGCAAGTTCTTCTGTGTTACCTCTTAAGGTGAAGTGAAACACGTTGAGGAACTTGATCGACGTCGATAAAGATTTTTCTAAATGCCTACGTTGCCGATATTCGTTCTTATATTGACAGCTGTATCGAATTATATTGGATATTGTACCAAATGGCATACTCCACCTGTCGTTTTTGTACAATAAATATCAAGAAATCCAAGAACCCCCAGAAATTCTCTGAATTCATAATTTCTGAGGCCCTAGTTGACTGCAGAGGAACCCTCTGCGCCATCTGTGATTTCCAGGTCAATTAAATTTTCACTCCGAGACCTCGTATTCCCATCGTTTTGGCATAGAAGCGCATACAACACTTCTTTTGCATTTATCCTGTTCAAATTCGAGTTTATCGATTACCAGAGTGCTCTAAATTGTCGTAAAATTGTCCTGACCCTTTCGTTTCTCATATCAGAGCCTTTGATAATTGTATATTGATCGAAATATGAGAGCTCTACGCCATTTTGGTTCTGGTCTGGGCAAAGTTAAAAAAATTTTTCCACAAATCCAAAATTTGAATGTGTCAGGGCAATTCTTAGATGATCAAATGATGATGATATGTCTTAGATGATGTGTAAAAGTTTCGGACAGTTTGGTCTAATACTCGTAAAAAAATGTGTTGTATTCGTATCGACTGATTTGAAGGGGGTTTCACTTCACCACAAGCGGCGAATAGCCTCAATTTGTAAAGTTTACTTGTCTCCTAGTGCGTACAAAGTTGCACTGTCCACTACTGCAGCCTTAAAAACATTGCGATGAGTTGGGCAGTCCTCTCTCGCCGTACTTTCATACTTTCATTAAAAAATTCTATTATTGCAATGAAATAGTGATTCATCAATGAATACCGAGTTACACGTAATTTTGTACGGAATATTAGATAAATAGGTAAATAAATAAATATATATCGCCTGTATAACACATTTACTCGTGCGTTAATTTACGAGCATCATTCGTCTATAAGATCGTAAAAACTTATCATACCCATAACCTGTAATTTAAAGATGCGGCTTTAATGAATTTTTCTTTAAATATATTTCTATTACTGAAGATCGTGCTGTAATTAAGAGATTAGACTAGAAGTTTTACTTAACAAAATTTAGTAGACACTTCAAGATGCTGAAAAAGACGTATGACCATAACGCGCAACTGCAGAACACAATCTCATCTTATCTTCTGCTCATTTGATCCTCCATGTGCCCTCAATCGAAAGATCGGAAGACAAAAGCACATCCGCGCAGAAGTAATGTTTCCATTCAATGTCTTTGCCTCTTGTATAATAAACTTCAGGTCATGCGACATGTTAGATATCGGCATCATAGCGTCATCCCTTCGGAGGGCGATCGTCTCGATCGTTCCAGCTGTATATAAGGCAGCTGATAGCGTCTGATACCCGAAATGTATTCAGAGTGCCTCCTATCCCCTAGTCGGGCCCCATATAAATAAATTGCATTCCTATTTTGGCATAAGTGTCTCCGATTCGCCATTCGGAAAGGGCACATGGTCTCGTGTCCTCTTCGACTAGCCATCGAATCTCCATACGACTGAAACGTGGAGGTTGTTACATTGGAAAGAGTCTTTCACTTTGCGAAACGTGTTCCTTTCATGGCGTACAATCTTATCCGCACCTCCTACCGTGCCATAAATAAGAAGTTTCACTTAATGACATTCAGTAGTTACTTAGTGATGCTGAAAAAGGTGTATGACCATAACGCGCAGCTTCGATACTGAGTCTCATCTTATCTTCTGCTCATCTGATCCTCCATGTGCATCCAATCGATATGTCAGAACACAAAGGCACATCCGCGCAAATGTAATGTTTCCATTCGATGTCGTTGGTTCTTGTAATAAACTTCAGGTTATGCGACATGTTAAGCCGGCTGTACGTCTGAGTACGAACGCATATGAGGGAAAACGAACATACATGTGTGGACAATCAATCGAAGTGCGATAAACTGTCTCGGGTCGTTCGACACATTGTCCAAGGCTGTTCGAATGCCATTCGTTAAGATGTCCGTCCATCGCCTCGGATGATTTTGTTTGTGCCGCGTACACATCAGAGTACGACGCATTTGTTCTGCCTAACTTTGCCACTACGCGGTCATGTTCAGATTTGTACCCGGCTTATCAGACGAAGCTAACATGCATGTGTGGACAATTAATCGAGGTGCGATAAACTGCCTCGGACCGTTCGACACACCATCTAATGCTGTTCGAATGCCATTCGCCAAGATGTCCATCCATCGCCTTGGACGATTTTGTTTGTTGCCGCGTACACACCTGAGTACGAGGCATTTGTTCTGCCTAACTTTATCTCTACGCGATCATGTTCAAATTTGTACCCGGCTTATAAGGCATACAAACGTGCACAATCAATCGAAGTGTGAAACACTGCCTCGGATCATTCGACACACCATCTAATTGTGTTCGAATGCCATTCGTCATGATGTCCATCCATCACCTTAGACGATATTGTTTGTTGCCGCGTACACACCTGAGTACGAGGCATTTGTTCTGCCTAACTTTGCCTTTACGCAATCATGTTCAAATTCGTACCCGGCTTATAAGACATGCAAGGGTGGACAATCAATCGAAGTGTGGCAAACTGTCTCGGATCATTCGGCACACCATCTAATGCTGTTCAAATGCCATTCGTCAAGATGTTCATCCATCGCCTTGGACGATTTTGTTTGTTGCCGCGTACACACCTGAGTACGACGCATTTGTTCTGTCTAACTTTGCCTCTACGCGATCATGTTCAAATTTGTACCCGGCTTATAAGGCATGCAAGGGTGGACAATCAATCGAATTGTGGTAAACTGCCTCGGGTCATTCGACACACCATCTAATGCTGTTTGAATGCCATTCGTTAAGATATCCGTCTAACGTTTCGGATGATTTTGTTTGTTGCCGCGTACACACCTAAGTACGAGGCATTTGTTCTGCCTAACTCTGCCTTTATGCGATCATGTTCAAATTCGTACCCGGCTTATAAGACATGCAAGGGTGGACAATCAATCGAAGTGTGGCAAACTGTCTCGGATCATTCGACACACCATTCACAGTACTGTTCGAATGCCATTCGTTAAGATGTCCGTCCATCATCTCGGACGATTTTGCTTGTTACCGTGTACACACCTGAATACGAAACATTTGTTCTGTCTAACTTTGCCTCTAGGCGATCATGTTCAGATCCGTACCAGGCTTATCAGGCAAAGCGTATATGCATGTGAGAATCAATCAAGGTGCCATAAACTGCCTCGGACCATTCAATACCGTTCGAATGCCATTCGTTAAGATGTCCATCACCTCGGATGATTTTGTTTGTTGCCGTATCCATCTCAGAGTACGAGGCATTTGTTCCGCCTCACCTTTCCTCGTGCGCGTTCATGTTCAGATGTGTACCCGGCTTTAGATATCAGCAACATTCGCGTCATCCCTTCCGAGGGCGATTGTTTCGATCGCTCTAGCTGTATATAGGACAGCTGATAGCGTCCAATGCCCGAAATGTTTACGGAGCGGCTTCTATCCCCTAGTCGGGCCCTATATAAATAAATTGCATTCCTATTCTGGCATAAGCGTCCCCGGTTCGCCATTCGGAAAGGGCGGCTGGTCTCGTGCCCTCTTTGACTAGCCATCAAATCTCCATCCGATTGAAACGTGGAGGTAGTTAGATTAGATTTCGGCCGCGATTACGGGCACGTACGGCACACGCGCGTGTACATGCCGTATACATGTTACATGGACGAGAGCATGGTGCCTCCAAATTGACAATTTGCCGCAACTTCCTGGTCCCTTCGCCCTCCGCCAAAGACCAAGGACGGCTCGAGTACAAAGTGTCGCGGATGAGGACCAGATCACGTTCGAGGTGATATGCATCCCCAGAGAACGTGTCATGCATGAAGATTCACCTGGATGGGCGATACCCTCCCTTAAAAGTGAACAAATTCCCATGTTCCGCCGCACTTTTCCAGAAAAAAAGACAATTAACATTGCCCAAGGCCACTTTTAAGCAGATGTTCCTCCAAAAATCGAATGATACCGTTTTTTCTCTTGTTTGGATTAATGCCGACACCGAATTCCGAAACGCCTTTGATGTTGAACTGTGAGCCGCTCTATAATGTTGCATAGAATCGATATTCCTTTATGTTCTGCATTAGAGAGAAATTTCTACCATAGGCGCAACAACGATATTTGTTCTGCCCGGCTAGTTTGTCGGGCAGTTGTTGTATGAATCCCGATTGTTTTTGCAAGTAGAATTGCAAAATGGGATATTCATACAACTGCTCACGTGAGGAAGGAAGGTACCCGAATGAAGAGTGAGACTGTCGCGAACAAAACAACTTAAATTTATTATAATATTAAATAGACGAATGACTTATTGAATTTTGTCAGCTCTTCACGCTTGAATAACGTGAATTTGTAGGGCAAAAAATTTCATTAATGCGTCGAATCCGTGAAAGTAAACTTTTTCTCGTTTCGTTTGAAAGATATGAGTTATCGATAACATGACAAAACATATCTGACATTTTTTGGATTTGGATTACAACCGCCACGGCAAATGGGGATTTCGAAATACCTTTGATGTTGAAATGCCAGTCGCTCTCGATATAGTGTTGCAGAGCATCAATTATTATGTTCCACATTAGAAAGAAATTTTCACTATGACGAGAAGAACAGCATTTGTAGGGCGAAAAATTTCGTTAAACGTCTAATTCGTGAAAGTAAACACCTCCCGTTTCGTTTGAAAGATGTGAGTTATCGATAACATGACAAATCACATCCGACATTTTTTGGATTTGGATTACAACCGCCATGGCAAATGGGCATTTCGAAATACCTTTAATGTTGAAATACCAGTCGCTCTCGGTATAATGTTGCAGAGCATCAATTTTTATGTTCCACATTAGAATGACATTTTCACTATGACGAGAAGAACGGCATTTGTAGGGCAAAAAATGTTATTAAAGCGTCTAATCCGTGAAAGGTATAATGTTGTAAAGCATGAATATTTCTTTATGTTCCACATTAGAAAGAAATTTTCACTATGACGAGAAGAACGACATTTGTAGGGCCAAAAATGATCATTAAAGCGTCTAATCCGTGAAAGTAAACACTTTCCGTTTCGTTTGTGTAATGTGAGTTATCGATAACATGACAAATAGGCATCTCGAAATACCTTTGACGTGGAAATGCCGGTCTCTCAATATATTGTTGCGCCGAATCGATATTTCTTTATGTTCTGCATTACAGAGGAATCTGTGCCGCAATGGGGATAAGGATATTTGTAGAGTAGAAAGATTTTTCTGAAGTGTAAGATTTGCGAAGAAAAACGCTTTGTTTCCCTCGAGAGGTATATGTTTTTGATAGCATGACAGACGACAACAGGCGGTTTTTTGTTCGAATTCGAAACATATTTGATATTGAAATTCCCGAGACATATTCTGCACAATATTGCAAAGCATCGATATTCCTGTACGTTCTATATTATGCTCTCTAAGTTGATAAGATTCGTTCAGATTATATGAAACTAGACCAAATCGGACTGCACCAAATCGGACATCAAATCAGACTACACCAAGTCCAAACAAACATAAATTGAACAAAGATATTACTTCTTAGATATGTGGCTACACCTTGTCCGTGAAGTCTGATCAGATCAGACAACCTGTAACCGTATCTATGAGAAGTAATACATTATTTCAATAGGATCTAGTCTTGTCTGATCTGAACGGATCCGATTAGCTGTAATGTAACCATAGAGTCTTAAAGAGAAATTTCAACATTAATAAGAACAATTGTAGAACATAAAATTCCAAGAAACAAACACCACTTCTGCTTTGAAAAAAATGAGATATTGAAAATGTACTCAATTTTACTATTAGCAATTACGATTTAACTGTTCATCCTCTAATTATGACTGGCTGCTATATTTTTCGTTTATTTTGACAATAATAAAATTCAATCGCACTCAACAAAGAAACAGCAGTTAATATCTATCACTATTTAAAATCAATATGTTCCGAGTCACTTAATAATATTAATTGTGATAGCACAAAAGTACTAATTTTAAACGAAAATTCCATGATCGTACCGTACTTGCCCCACTAAACGCTTTGTAATAGTTCGCATTGTTAACCTCCCTTGTTGCATCGGAGTTAGAGACTTCATTCCCAAGATACTTCATATCATTAATAATTCATAAGTTTGATCATTGTAATGAAGACCTCGTTCCCTTATAATTGCGCTTAATGTGCGTCCTTACTCGAGCCGTGTCCTCGCTTTTATTCACGGGTGATCTCCAAGGACTACTCTAAGACCATTCTAGGACCACTTTAGGACCATGGGCCAAACCTGAGGCCACCTATCTTGCATGTAGCTTATTCTATTAAGAATCAATAGTTTCCGACTCACGTAATAGTGTTAATTGAGATGTCACAAAAGTACTAATATTAAACGAAAATTCCATGATCGTACCACACTTGCCCCATTAAACGCTTCGTAATAGTTCGCATTGTCAACCTCCCCTGTTGCACCGGAGTTAGAGACTTCATTCCCAAGATACTTCATATCATTAATAATTCATAAGTTTGATAATTGTAATGAAGACCTCGTTCCCTTATAATTGCGCTTAATGCGCGTCCTTACTCGAGCCTTGTCCTCGCTTTTATTCACGGGTGATCTCCAAGGACTACTCTAAGACCATTCTAGGACCATTCTAGGAACATGGGCCAAACCTGAGGCCACCTATCTTGCATGTAGCTTAACTCCCAACAATAATCCCACTGGCCCACGACTATAAATTCCCAACGTAGAAATTAGTGACTCCTCAGGTTCCCGTCTGCCATTCGAACCTCGTTTGTCTTCGTGCATTTCTGACCTCGCAGTTAGTCCGGGAATTTAGCATATCATGGTTGCTTTAACCGTGGTAGCAGTAACACGTCCTACGGTTCCGAATTTCGAATAAAGTACATGTTTGTCGTAGCTATTTATCACGGCCGCGCGCAGAGGAAATGTATGGTCAAACAATGCTCGACACATTTCGTTTGGAGAGAGATAACGCGTTTTGTAATCGGAACGACTATCACTCCTCCTGCATGGAAGGACACTGATAATATGGGCATAGAATGAGTGCCTACGGAAATGCGAAAAGTTACGCGCAAAATCGATACGCGATAGAGAGCTATTAATAGTTGGTAAATTAGTATGTAGAAATATGTAGCAATAATTCAGTATTTGTTATACTTTATTATAACATGGCGAAGACACGTTTGGGAGTATACAGATAAAAATGCATGGAAATTTACATACATTTTTATGTAACTCAAGGTTCCCATAGGAAAATATGATGTGGAAGGTTTACAAATTAGGAAATGTATAAATGCACCTGACGTTGCGTATTTATCGTATTGGTGCATTTTTACTTGAATTAGATGGAATTGTTTTAGGCACTACACGCGATAGAAGGCGAACAGCTCCTAGTAGTTCTGATTGACAATACATGTCATTATTATTGATAGTACATGTCATTATGATTGACAGTACGTCATTTCTGATTGGGGATCTGTAATCAAACATTACTTTCTGATCCGTGAATGACAGAATTTAATTGATGAGATTCGCTTTGATGACATATTCTAAAAGTACTTAAACTCGTGTCAAAGTTGAAGATGACAAATATATTTGCAACGGCATATTGGTAGTCAATATTTTATAATAAAGCAATGTAATAAAGTATAAACCAGTTTTAGAGTTCTGTACCTTTCATCCTCACGTATGTATGATATTTCATGTTTTGTGACAATGATCGACAAATAACACTTCTAGTGTATAAAATTGACTAATAATGTTGCCTAGGACGCTCGCCTGTTAATAAGCATGACGATCTTTATAAGGTTTATTAATAAAGTTTTAATTTTAACGTTTAATTATTTATTTTACCTTTTAATAATCCGTGTCACCAGATTCCTTAAATGCACCGCATTTGAAAGCCGAAACAATTACACTGTTAAAAGAATATTACAATTTTATAATATGTTACCTGGAAGCTTCATTCAGACATGGTATACAAAGTTAATAATATATTTGCAATAAATCTATAAAATGTGTTATAAATTCAGTACATATGTGTACAAACTTTCCTATGAAATTTCACAAAATTATAATATCATGCCATCGAATGTAAGTTTATTTAGAAATTCGTAATAAATATATTCTAATTCACTTTTAGGACATATCATTTGTAATTCTACTACAACTTTATGTACCAAAAGTAAATGAATATTATGAATATTTCTAACAGGATTGTTCGTCACATTTATTTGTGGTGACAAGAATTCAAAGAAGAAAGTTCTCGAAAAGAATTCTGTTTAACAAATTACATTTACTTCATTACATTCTTCATTGTAAATTCTCTCTCGCGGTATTCCAAGTTTCGACAGCTTTATAGACGGTCATTGTTTATTAACAAACCTCTATTGGTTCGGAGTATCAGCAAGTATCGAAGACGAGTCGCCAGATGTATATTTCATCGATATGTTAACAGACACAGATCGATATCCCAGCCAATTGAATTTTCGATTTTCATGAATTTACATAAGTCTTCCTTGACACCGAAAGTGTAAATTGTCGTACCCCTGATGTACCTCGAGCTGTACCTAGAATACTACCCAGACAACATAAGTACATAGCACAGAGGTTCATAGAATATTCTTTGAAAATATTTCAATATTAATAGGATATGGATTTATGTGCTATATACATTTTCTGAACATAGGATACATGTAGTTTTGGTCAATTTTTTATATAATATATTTAACGAAATATTGTATGAACATGGAATTGATACTTCTTACACATAAGAAGTAGCTTGTCATATACATATCTGAATGATATTTTTTGCCACGCAAATAAAAATACAAAAGGTTCATCTTTCAGTATTCTATTTTTAAATTAGTGTCAAAATTTGGAGAGATAAAATATTGAAACATTGAAACATAAGCACCAACTTTTACAAAATATAAAGCACTTACCCAGGGAATTGTAAAGTATTGATGCACGTATGTGTATTCAAAATGAAGTAATAATAATATATTATTATCGCACAAAATATTTAGCATGTTTTGATTTTTTTAAATAAGGGTGTATGTGAAAATGAATAAAATAATTGTTGACTTAGTATTTCAATGTTATATTACAAACCTCGCAAGCGATCAGGAATATTCGTTTTCCATGAAATAATAAACATAAGATACACAATATTTACATAGAATACGCAATTATTGATAATAATTGTTGTAATAGAATGGGTTACGACTTTGAATAGATGATTTAAAACAATTAGTTGCTACGGAATAAAACATGTACGGCATTTTGCCAAACAATGTGAGAAGAGAGGGCAACTAAAATGGAAGAAATATTGAAGGAACAATAGCCTGAACGATACTTAAAAGTGAAATTGATGAGGGTAATAGAAAAGAGAGCAGCATGAGGTGGAATCCTCTCTTGGCGCATTATTGAATTCAGACTTAGGGAAACTGCATTTCCGAATAAAATATCACCACTTCCGAGAAGCCCATTTTATCTATCTTAAATTCGCAGACTGTGCATAACGTGTCAATAAAAAATAATACAGTTTACATGGTGGAAAAGTGTCATTTAAACGCGATCAGAAATGGTCTGCAGAGATTTTTATTTCATACCTTCTGTTCATTGTGTCGCAAACTAACGTAAAACTATTTAAGTGATTGAAAGTTGAACTGGAGAATAATCAATATCCCTCATTTACGATACTTATTAATAATACGATACTTAAAAGTGAAATTGATGAAGGTAATAGAAAAGAGAGAAGCATGGGGTAGAATCCTCTCTTGGCGCATTATTGAATTCAGACTTAAGGAAACTGCATTTCCGAATAAAATATCACCACTTCCGAGAATCCCATTTTATCTATCTTAAATTCGCAGACTGTGCATAACGTGTCAATAAAAAATAATACGATTTACATGGCTGAAAAGTGTCATTTAAACGCGATCAGAAATGGTCTGCAGAGATTTTTATTTCATACCGTCTGTTCATTGTATCGCAAACTAACGTAAAACTATTCAAGTGACTTAAAGTTGAACTGCAGAATAATCAATATCCCCCAGAAATATTTGATCACATTCTCTATTGAGATTTCCGGGAATTCTGCGGCTCGCCCAATTCGAGTAAAAGTCGGGAAAAAATTTCTCCCTGAATCCAAGCCCATCTAAACCAGGAAAAAGCGGTCCACGAGATTGAAGCGAGAGCGGAACCAAATGAACGCCTCCATTTTCGCCGAAAAATTGCGTGGTCGTGAAAAGAGACGCCGAAGCCAGGGGATGAAATTCTCGGAAAATCTTTTTCCCGGTTGACAATCCTCTAAGGGATGTCAGATGAATTTATCGAGTCATCGGCATGAACAAATAGATAATTATACGAGAACGGTCGTAAAAGGAAGTGAAACACGTTGAGAAATTTGATTGACGTCGGTAAAAAAGATTCTTCTAAATACCTACGTAGCCGACGTTGGTGTTTATATTGACAGCTGTATCGAATTATATTAGGTATTATACTAATTGGCATACCCCATATGTCGTTTACGTGCAATAATGATAAAGAAATCGAAGTAAACTCCAGAAATCCCTGGATTCATAGTTTCTGATGCCCTAATTGACTGTTGAGTGCCAGTCTGCGCCATCTGTGATGCCAGTGGAAACGAAATTTCCTCTCCGATACCTCGTATTGCCATCGTTTTAGCATAGAAGCGCGTAAGACATTTGTTTTTGTGCCTTTATCTCGTTCAAATTCAAGTTTCTGGATTACCAGAGTGTTCTGAATCATTGCAGAACTATCCTGACACTTTCTGTCAAGAAAGTCGAAAAAGCATATCAACGTAGTCGTTGCAAAAGAAAAGTATCAGAAAATCAGGGTGACAAAGAACCCGTTAAAAAACAACGTGGCGGAAATTATCCACTGACTTCAGCCATCAGACATGTTCATGTCAATAAAGTCTCATATTCAAATCGACTGATACGATGGGTGTTTCATTTCACTTTAACGTTTCCATTTCCCGCGCCTATAGGTAATTTCCAAGTAGAATGTCCCTAGGGCGACAGCAGAAAAATGTCGCAAAGTCGCGGAAAGTCGAGAAAGGAAATTCGATGACCGAAAGCTCCGGATAAAGTGCACCGCAGTTCTTGGGGAACACATAGTCTGCTAGTCAGGTGACTAAGAGTGCTCTTTCGGTGTCACGTACATGTAGGCAGACACGGAGGCGCGAGTGGCAGGGTAGTGCGTGAGATGTGGTAACTGTCAAGTACTTAGGAAGTCACGTCGAAATGAATTTCCCAAAGTGGTGTTCCCGGAACATACCGCGGGGCGGCATCTTGCCGCAATTGTTTCTCACACCCCTAATCGGGGGGCGTAATAACACGGCAGGGCCTTCGGCGGTCGTTCCGGCGGAAGATATCGCTCCTTAAAAATGGAGACCGGTCTTTTTTACCGACTCCACCGGCTGAGAATAATGCTCGCATTTGAGCGAGGCGGACGTCGCGTTAACGGCGTTCACCACCAAAGTGGGGACGATGACTTCCACCGCTAGATGGCATCAGCATCGAATTCGGTGGGAGGTAACCAAAACGCACTTTCTCACTCGGATTAGGGAAACGCGACGCATAATGGGCGGTGTTTAGTAACGGGCGAAAAATGATTGCATATTTTGCACGTATAGGACTCACACAACGGCTAGACGCTTCTGGACTAGGCGACGAAACGTGTGTGGCACCAGGCCGCACGCACACACCAGTTGGACGCTCCGCCTAGAGTCGGCACCGGTTGCCAAGGAATGCCCAAATTCCTCGTGGGAAACTCGAAAATCCTGAAAAAGGTGCTCCACGGGGACAACGATTTTGAGCGTATTTCTCAACCAATCGAGCTCAACGAGTGCTCGTTTTAAAGATAAAATGTCAACGTGTGTTTATATGGGAGCGATTTTCGATCAAGCACCTCCTTCCTAGTTAAAAGGGCATTGAAATTCTGTCGTTGCACTTATTTTATATGAAAATGACCACTTATCGAAAATCGCTCCCATACAAACACAGGTCAACATTTCATCTTCGATATGAGCACTCGTTAAGCTCGGTCGGTTTAGAAATACGTTCGGAATCGTTGTCCCCGTGAGGCCCTGCAAAATCGCTAGAGTGGTGAGCGCCCTTAACGCCCCGTGCTTGCGGTTTCCTAGCTTAGCATGGTCGACGCCATTTCTCGCCGAGCACTCTCTCCGACTCTCCTGGTTGTTGGGCCCATTAGTTGCCGCGCGATGTAATCAATTTCTACGCTATTAGGCTACCAAAGATGAAGGGAAATCTGGGCCCATCGCTCCCTGCATCTCGCTGATACGCCAGCGGGAAAATGCGGCTCCGTTAAGTAACAAAGAGGACCTCGCCGCTTTTATGGCCGACGTCCTCGCGCTGGGAGCTTTGTCTCCAGGGCATCAGGACCGTAGTTACTCCTTCTTACAAATAGGCACGCTCTTCTCCAAACGAAGATACACGCTCCGGGGAAAGAGGTTGAGGCCGTACCTAATAAATGTACGTTCCCCGGTTGCCGGACAATTTTAACCCGCTGCGAGGTATTGTTTCGACTCCCGCGGTCCTTCGCGATACGCGGCTATCTCTTTGATCGGAACAACAGACGAGAAATTGTGGAGATGGGAAGTCGTTCCGCTCTTTTCCGACTTCAATTCCTCAGTCGACGGGTGCTCGTATCACCGATTAATTGGACAACGTTGCTGGCGGATTTAAGGGTAAGGGCCTTGATAAATCGAGATTTAAGGTGAGGGGGTAATATATACGTATGCCATCCTGGGTAACCATTGCTGTATATAAAGGCTGATTCTTTCATATATATATTTCTTCGATTTTTAGATTTTTAACAAACGGTTATTATAAGTACTCTCACGGAATATAGGAACCTGAGAGGGACCCCCCTGCGCCATCTGTGATTTTCAAGTCAATTAAATTTTTACTCCGAGACCTCGTATTCCCATCGTTTTAGCATAGAAGCGCATAATACACTTTTTTGCCTTTATCCCGCTCGAATGCGAGTTTATCGATTACCAGAGTGTTCTAAATTGTCGTAAAATTGTCCTGAACATTTCGATTATCGTATCAGAGCCTTCGATTATTGTATATCGATCGAAATATGAGAGCTCGATGCCATTTTGATTCTGGTCTGGACTGAGTTAAAAAATTAAAAAAAAAAATCAAAATTTTGAATGTCAAGACAACTCTTAGATGATCAGGAGTGATGTTTCAAAGTTTCGGACAGTATGGTCTAATACCCTTAAAAAAAAGTATTGTATTCGAATCGACTGATTTCAAGGGTGTTTCACTTCACCATAACCTAATACACTCCGAGAATAAATATGAATGTAGGATCAAATTTCAAGTGTCAGGATTAACGTGAACGATTGGTTTATTAATAAAAAAATTAATATAAAGAAATCGAATACATTGAAGAGTACATCTTAAAAATCTTAGAAAAAGGGCCTTGTCTTTCCCTCCGACTTCACTCGAGCTCTCCTCAGTTAGTACTGACTCTCATTCGATCATTCTCATCCAGCCTCACTCTAATTTCTTTCTCACTCGATTCATATTCCTCACTCTCTCATTCCCACCCTCATCAATACATTTCTTTGTGCGCCTAAATTCTCACTCACTGAATCATACTGCCGCTCGCACTTCACGAACTCTCAACAACGCATAAATTGTATCGCCTATCGAGCTGTCATTCAATCTAAATACTTCTCACTTCACCCCACAATCATACAAACATTACATTTCACTCTAACTTCTATTTAGTCTAATTCTTAATCTTTATTGCCTTATTGGCGACGCAACTATTCGTATAGCTAAACGCCTTCATCTTTTTTAATTCTATTAACTTTATTGGATCGCACAGGACACTGACACTACATGAATCCTGTACATTTTCAAATAAGCTGTATCTTATCGGCTGGTTTGCTATGACACATGCGGTAAGTACTTTGACTTATCTTCAAACGAAGTAATCGATTCTATCCTCTCTTCGAAAGCAATGGTTACCCAGGATGGCAAAATTTGACTGAATCGAATGATTAGGTTCGGCTTTTCGGACGTAATGACCCTTTTTCGGGAGATTCGGGTCCTGATCCTGGGGGAGATCCCCGATAAGGAATGAGAGATCGACTTTGCCAGGGCTCAAGGGATAATTTGTAACACTGATCGCTACTTTATCCTCCTTGCAGGAGAGTCCGGGGATATTAAAGTTCGAGGAGTAATCCCGAACGATGAACCCTGAATTACTTTCCCCCCACCTGTTCGTAATAGATCGATCACCATTTTTTCTTCCTTTTTTTTTTTTCAATCCAACCACCTACGGATCGATGTCGAGACGACCTCAATCGCTTCGATTCTCGGGCGCGTTAAGCACCCTTTCAAACTGGACGGTCTCCTCCGAGAAACTTCACTTGAGAGCCTTCAAGTTTTCTCCACATCTTCTCCTCGTCTACTTACGAATCTGGAGCAATTCGTCAGCTTTTTGATCATGTAAATTGCCTTTCGATATCACGACCGAGTTCCGTTCCAGCCCCGGATCAGCTGACTATTCGTCGACTGGTTCTATCGAATTAATATTTATCCGTCAAATATGCAAAACGTATAAATGTCTCGTATTAAACTTATCAACGTATTCAAGGTTCTCGTATTAAACATTAAACACCGGGTTGTTTTTCGAGATAATGTAATAATCGTTAGAAGAATTGCTATTCGTATACATTTCTTTTCAGAAACAAGTTTAAATTCTAATTGGGCGGAATAGGAAGGTTTAGAAAATAAATGTTCATGTAAAAGCTGTAATGTTCTTCAAATTGATAAGGAGGTTGTTCCAAAACTGCAGATACACGTTGATAAAGGTTTAGAAATTAATTTTTGTCCAGCTAAATGAACCGCGTATTAATTAATAATATATTCTCCGGCACTGTTGATTACTTCTTACCACTCTCGCGGCAGTTCTATTTCGTAAACTTGTAATTATCTCCAAACAAAGTTCACTGCAAATAAAAAGTATAACAAACTTATAGAACACACCTAATACTACATCTAAACAATAGAACATTGATGTGTAATGTATATTAGCAGAATATTTTAGTGCAAAAAGAAAATGATCTATACATGTTCTGAGAAAGGGATACATTGTTCCGGCTACTGATTTCAAAGTCCATTGTAAAAATGGTTCAAGAAGTATCTGGCACTTATATTCTTGTTGCATGAACATCTCGAACTGCCATTATCGATCATAAGCACCGGTTCATTTCATTTCCTCCGTGTTTAATCTTATTAATTTCGCTGTCATTTTCCTTCGACTTCTTTAAAAACAATTGCAATCGGTTGTGAATAATTTGAGCTTCGGATACTTCGCAGTAATTGTGCTAGTGCTATAAACTACTCTAGGAACGAAAAGCTTTAAAAAGTACACAAACTGGCTGTGGCTTAACCGAAGCTCTTAGGTTAATGGCTGATGCGAAAACTCGGAGTTCTTCGAAGGAGAACCAGCTATACTCCGTAAATGGGATGACGAAGTTTCAAAAAATTGTCGAGGGTAGAAACAGAATCAGTAATTTAGGGAAGTCATAGTTAAAGTTTCCGTGATAGAGTTTAATGGCAGTGCAAGCGAATGATTGCAGTGCCAATTCAAAACTCACTGGTGAGTCAATTAATTTAAGTATAAAGTGAAAAAAGGAAACAAGGATTCCAGCAGAGCAGTTGATAACGAATTTCAAAGCTGGGAAAGAAAGCAGTAATCTGAGGAATACCTTATGGAAGTTCCTTGAATAAACTTGGAGGTAGAGAATGACCAGTGTTAAATTAACACTGACTCTCGTAGTAAGATTAATTAAGAGCGAAATGCATAAAGGAAATTCGGGGTACTTGCAAACTACCCAGATAGAAATTCATGATCATCATATGATGAGGAAAATCGATTTACAAACAATTTGCGGGCAATTTACTGCATGAAGTGTCTGCGATATGTGTACGCATATTACACAATAAATTTGAAGAAAAATTTGTGATTAATTTGTCTTAAATGGTTGTAGCAATACCATTATACCAAATCATACCCAAAAATACTTAAATATGAAACAAAGTTAAGTACATGCAATGTCTGGATGTTTGTCCACATATGTATAGCTAAATTTATCTCACAAATTGCTGATTAACAATTGCAGCATCTGTAGCTCATATTTGAGTCATGGGAACATGGAGCAACGTCATATTTAGCTCACATTTGTGACATTCACTAACTTCATACAATGTCCGCAAATTAATATCATGGAATGATGTTAAATTTTGCCCAAATTTTCAGTTCATAAATGTCGGTTATGGCATAACTGGCACATGACTCGAGTACGCGGTAAATATATTGCGACAACCATTTATGACAAATTAAACGCAAATTTTTCTTCAAATTTATTGTGTAACATGCGTACATATATTGCAGTCATTTCATGCAGTAAATTAGCCGCAAATTGTTTGTAAATCAATTTTCCTCATCATACGATGATCACAAATTTCTATCCGGGTAGTTTGCAAGTACCCCGAATTTCCTTTATGGATTTAATTAATTAACTTAATTAATCTTACGACGAGAGTCAGTGTTAATTTGACACTGGTCATTCCCTACCTCCAAGTTTATTCAAGGAACTTCCGTAAGGGTTTACTCAGATTACTGCTTCCTTTTCCAGTTGAAATTATTTTCCATTTTTTTTCCCCAGAAAAGAAAAAACAAAATTCCCTCTCTCGCTCGACGTCGGCGATGATTTAGTTCGGTCTCTCCCTGGACAACTATTATTTCGGTTGTCCGAAAATTATATCTCGTGGCGATTGAAAATTTAGAGCCTGCTCGGCGAGTCCTATCTGTGGACGTTAACCCAGTTCGAAATTGTTGTCAAGTTCGGAACACCGTAATTTCAACCAGCCAAAGCTTCCGGGGCTCTCGGCCCATCGATTCCACTATCGATCACCGGGCCATCGGTTCGCGAGGTGTATTCCTCCTCGCCGACGTCTAATCAGCGTTCCCGTCGAGCTCGCGGCAGGACATAGTTCGCTGCCGCTAGTCCGTCGGAATCCTTGCTCCTTTTTTGCACTTCGCACTTAAATTAATTGTCCTGCCGAGAGAGTCAGTATCGGGCCGAGGTCGGTCATTTGCTATCGTCGAGGCCAGGGCAGAAACTCCGGCGACGAGTTCCCTCGATTAATGATTTCATCCCTGGTCTCGAAATTCTGTTCCACCAGTGGATAGTACCCTTCTCCCTGTTTTGTGATTAAAAATTAAATGTATTCATTAGTTCAATGATTAACACGTTCAACCCGGCGTGAACCACCGGTGGTTCATAGGCATTGCTTTCATCTGGCGGCAAAATATGCGCCGGGTAGAACGTGTTAAGGTGAAGTGAACCCCTCCCATATCAGTAGATTTGACTAGCAAGGAAGGTATCCCAGGTCGATCACTCCGATTTGATTTCTTTTATAATTTGTTATAGTAGACTAAAAACTAAGCGACGTGTATTTTTTTTATCTCCCATTAAACACTTTAAGGGGGTGAAACCACCATCCAAAGTACGGCCTGTGAGGGGTGGCTCACCCCTTAATTTTTCTTTTTTTAATTCAGAAAGTTATATTTTTCATTTCTCGTTATGAGAAAGCTTTCCCAGGTGGATTGGTTAAAAAATATAAGAGTCAGCCTATATATATACATATCTGACAAAAAAGGTATCCCAGGTCGATCTCTCCGATTTGATTTCTTTTATAATTTACTATCGTCAAGTTCAGGACAGAAACTCCGGCGACGAGTTCCCTCGATTAATGATTTCATCCCTGGTCTCGAAATTCTGTTCCACCAGTGGATAGTACCCTTCTCCCTTTTTTGTGATTAAAATTTAAATGTATTCATTAGTTCAATGATTAAGGTGAAGTGAAGAACAATTTTCTTTCTCTAGCCTCGAAATTCAGTTGCACGATGGATGGACATTTTTTTCACTTCGCACATAAATTACAGACAGGGGAAATGGTTCCCGTGTAAGCTTTCAAACGTTTTAAGCCCGAAATTTATACGGAAACCTTTTCCACATCCTGTAGATACGTGTATGTATATTGCAGTAATATATTTATATTATTTCACACAGGCTGAGGGAAAAGTTCCCGTACGAAGTTTGATCTTGAAACTTATGAAGCTTCGTCCGGGAACTTTTTCCCTGCCCTATAATTATTTCTCGAGAAGATATTGGAGTCAGTATTGGAGCGACGTTGTGATCATTTGCTATCGTCAAGTCTTGTGCAGAACCTCCTGCGATGACTTCTCTTGATTAATGGCATTTCTCCTTGTCTCGAAACTCAGTTCCACCAGTGACTGGACTCATTGTTTCTTTTTTGTATTAATGTAGTGCCAGTGTCCTGTGCGATCCAATAAAGTTAATAGAATAAAAAAAAAGATGAAAGCGTTTAGCTATACGAACAGTTGTGACGCCAATAAGGCAATAAAGATTAAGAATTAGACTAAATAGAAGTTAGAGTGAAATATAATGTTTGTATGATTGTGGGGTGAAGTGAGAAGTATTTAGATTAAATGACAGCTCGATAGGCGATACTGTTTATGCGTGGTTGAGAGTTCGTGAAGTGCGAGCGGCCGTGTGACTCAGTGAGTGAGAATTTAGACGCACAAAAAAATGTATTGATGAGTGTGGGAATGAGAGAGTGAGGAATATTAATCGAGTGAGAAAGAAATTAGAGTGAGGCTGGATGAGAATGATCGAATGAGAGTTAGTTCTAATTGAGGAGAGCTCAAGCGAAGTCGGAGGGAAAGTCAAGTCCCTTTTTGTGAGATCTTTAAGACGTACTCTTCAATGTATTCAACTTCTTTATATTAATTTTTTTATTAATAAACCAACCGTTCATGTTAATCCTGAGACTTGAAATTTGATCCTACATTAACATTCAAAAACTGTTTCCTAATCAGTCAATATTGAATTTACCCCGTGGCCATTTGTTACTTCCTAGTCCAGTGCATAAACTTCTGCTTACCTTGATAAATCATTTTGTTTCTAAATTAGAAACTTAGTATCACTAGTGGCTGGAATCTTTGCTCCGTTTTGCAGTTTGTATTATACCCAGATAGAAATTCACGATCTTCATATGATGAGGAAAATCGATTTACAAACAATTTCCGGACAATTTACTGCATGAAATGTCTGCGATATATGTACGCATATTAAACAATAAATTTGCGATAAATTTGTCTTACATGGTTGTAGCAATATATTTACCGCATACTCGAGTCATATGCCAGTTATGCCATAACCGACATTTATGAACTGAAAATTTATGGAAAATAGTACCTTATTCCATGACATTAATTTGCGGACATTGTATGAAGTTAGTTAATGCCACAAATGTGAGCTAATTATGACGTTGCTCTATGTTCCCATGACTCAAATATGAGCTACAGATGCCGCAATTGTTAATCAGCAATGCGTGAGATAAATTTAGCTATACATATGCGGACAAACATCGAGGCATTGCATGTACTTAACTTTGTTTCATATTTAAGTATTTTTGGTTCGTCGTTGTGTCCTGCAGATATGAGTTCCACACGCTACGAGATTTAATTTTCGGGCAACCGAAATAATAGTTGTCCAGGAAGAGACCTAACGAAATCATCGCCGACGTCGAGCGAGAGAGGGAATTTCTTTTTTCTTTCCTGGCAAAGAAAAAAGTGGAAAAAAATTTGAAATCTGCATATTGTCTCTAGAAACTATGTACAATACGTAATCAATGCACTCCGGGTTGCATGACCAGGGGAAGAAAAAATCCTCCGATAGTCCCCGATAGTCTAGCTCCAGGTTAATCAGCCGTGGACCCAATTCTTCGTCGAGTGCAGCTTCCGTCTACGCAGTTGCATCGACTCAGCTTCCATACGCTATCAGCAGGTGCACCTGCGTTCATGAGAACCGTGCAGGGCTGCCCTGGTGGAAAGTTACCCCGGGTTCCGATTTCTGGGTTGATTTCGACGGCTAGTTGCTATCTGTTAATCCGGTGATCTCTTAATGGCGGAACTAGGGCGAGGAACACCGAATGGATGTACCAAATCCGAACCAATTAATCCTGAACATGAAATCCGACGGCGACGAAACAGCCTTAAATTCAATTACTTTCGACGATATTGTCAAGGTGATCGTTTGTTAAAATTCCAGAAAGGATAATATTCTATTCAATTTTCTTCCCTCGTGATCTTCCTAGAAATATTTTCATCTTCCGTTTTATATCTTAGCACATTTTCCCCACATATGCCGCTTTGCTCACCTTCTTGCACAAATATTTATATATCGATTTAAAATGACAAAAAATTATGTAATTGACGAAATATCCCGAAATAAGGGTAAAAACAATAATGACGCGTTTACATCATCGGCGTAAATTGTGTTAAACTACTCTATATTCGACTTTTAATGTATGGAATTGTATTATTTCTGCGAATTTAGGCACACTGAAATTAGATGCTGGTTACACAATTTTCTCGTTGGCAAGCATGTATATTATTACTCATGTACAATTTTTTATGACAGTGCCTCTTATCTGTATAAGATGGCACAAAGTTATATACTTTGCTACATATTTGCGTATTCGTTAGTTTATATATTTTTAGTAATTCATTTATTAAATAATACCCTGCTTTATTACTTAATTGTGACCAATACAACGATAACTTTTTCAACCGTTCATCTTTTCATTCATTTAATTCCGTTCATTCATTTCATACATTCTGTACGACAGTGAAGAATTTCATCAAATGATTGAAAATACCCTACTCCTGGAAAGCATCGTAACATATGAAAATGAAAATTGTGCAAATGAAATACTAATGCATATAATCCTATCCTTTCCTACATATATATCCTAGTTCATACCATATCTACACCAGTCGCAATTTTTTTTTGCGACTGATGTAGATAAGCGATACTCTATGAAACGGATTAATTAGCGCATATACTCTTGTATATTATGATAAGCAAGCGTATATCATCGATTGCCATATCGAAACCGAATTTATGAACAACGGTCCATTCAATTTGTCTATGGAGATCGAAGGAATTGCAACATACAAAAATGAAAATCGTGCAAATGAAATACTAATGCATATAATCGTATCCCATCCTACATATGAGCCGCTCAGTGCACACATTGATTAACTCCATGAAACAAAAAGTTGAGAAATGCGATGAAGTAATGTAGATTCTTTTTTAAAATTCCTATTATAATATAACTTCAAACATATAATGTAGAATACATAAATACAGTTATAGTTTTCATCTAACGGTATATAAAATTAATAAGAAAGAATAGCCAAAAAATAATCGTCTGCATTTTATATCGACAAATGTTTTTGCATATATTAAATTTCCTCCCCTATTCCTGTATGCCAAACCTTTTGTTCCATTACGCTTTTGTAAATTTCGTGCCCATTTATCAGGATTACGACTTCTTTTCCTCCCAATCGATGTGTTTGTTGGGGAATTTTTATTGTTGCAATCGGATGAATCCGAGAAACACGATAAACGTCTTCTTGCACCAGACTTTCTGCTGATAAATCGTATTGAAGAATCATCCCTGCTTTCCACATCCACATTGTTATTAGTTTCACTCATCTTGATTATAACGGTATAATATTTAGTTCTTTAAAAACAATCAGGGAGTAATGTTGAAAAGACCAAAAAATATGTAGTCCGTGTAATATTGGTGAAGTATACGGTAACATTCAGCGTGAGAGATCACTGTTATACTAACTACCGTCTGCATTGCGCTTCTTTCTATCCGTTTGCTGATGCGATTTTATTACTCATATTGTTGAAGGGGGGAAAGCATCTTCGGCTGTTTAAAAAAAAAAGCGTCGATGTACGGCCGCAACAGATAATCCAATAATACTATACTGCCAGGTATTCGTCTACGATTTACATTAGAGTATGGAGTTAATCAAAATGGCTTCTGAAGTAAATTACTTATTATTCAATGCCCAACAAAATTTTGCCGTTTAATGGTGTTAATCTCTATTAATCAGGAAAGATATTATAAATATAAAAAGTGATGACTATACCGAGTGCTTTGACCCCTAAATTTAAGATTTTTCAAAAAGTGGAGTTAGTCGATGTGTGCACTGAGCGGCTCATATATATCCCACTTCATACCATATCTACACCAGTCGCAATTTTTTTTGCGACTGGTGTAGATAAGCTATGGTGTATGAAACGGTTTAATTAGTGCGTATACTCTTGTATGTTATGATGAGCAAGCGTATAGCATCGATTGCCATATCGGAACCGCATTTCTGAGCAACGACAGCGAGTATGAGTTCTTTAATTCAAATAACCCTTGCAAATGCATCCGTCCATTCAATTTGTCTATGGAAATCGAAACGGTGGCCGGAGATCGAGGTCACTGGTAGAGCCGACTAACTTCCATTCATTGCCGAATTTCAATAGATCCAACCGATGCCGAGTGTTTCGTCGGGACCGGCTAGGTTGCAAAAAGCGGCCTTGGTCGAGCGTTGTCATTGATCGCGAACGTTTGTTCTCTGCTTCGTATTTTGTGTCCAACTGAACGTCGTGTGTGCCTGCAGGAACTTCCTATGCGCGCGGTTTACTGAATAAGCCTCAGAAATTGCTTCCCGACCATCCCTCCATAAGGACATAAGCATAGAAATAGTCACTCTCGGCCCATAATTTATACGTAAAGCACGTAACTTTCGGGCGGAAGTTAGTGTTCGGTACGCAGCTTTAAGCTTCGCCTGAGCTGTGCCGCAGACTTGAATTAAAGCGACTGCGGTATCCTACTTAAGGTGACATGAAAGTGTGATGTATTGTCATGCCGTGAGCTATTCTTTAGGAACCAGGACAATTTCATACCACTAACTTCCATAGCTAATTCATCAGTCATTTTCAGGCCAAATACTATTGGTTCATGACGACCTTTCGATTCAGACAGGCAGTTACGACTGACTCTTATCGGGAGCCGAGATAGCAGGGCTGAGGATAAGACAAAGGGTATTCCTGCGACGAGATACAATTTCGCCGACATCCCAGGCACCGCGGAACGTGGAATATCCGTAAATTAATCGTTCATAAATGTTTATTGAACGTATATAAGATGTATGTAGATATCCATAAACTCTATTTTAGATACACTCAAAGGTTAGATGTCCGGACATGGTACGTAATATATATATCTAAAAGTATAATATACTTTATATGGTGCCTGGTAATACATCATAATTTACACAGTGGTTAAAAAATCATTTCATTATTCAATTCATAATTTGTATATAGTAGAGTTTAACGGGCCACTAGACCACGTGAAAGTGATGCCGAATGAAATTTCTTAAACTTTATCCAATTTTTCTAGCAAGTATGAATGACGTTAATTATTGAAATATGCGATATCATAGAGTGCGCTGATAAGGTTCTCGCAATTTTGTGAGCTATGGTCAATTCTGTTTATTTGACTCAATTATTGCAACTTTTGATTAAGAAGTGCCATTTAATTGTCTGTTTCAACCGATCGGTGATGTTGATCATTAATGGAATGTTCATCAATAGGGCATCTGTGTTCATCCATGATATTGTACAAAATGTTAAGAATTTTCTTCGCACATTGTAGGTATTGTTTCACAAACAGTGTTGTTTCCTTCTTATAAAAGCTGAAAATCCGAAGATTTCCCGAATTTTATAACAGCGTTTGATATTATTTTATCGATGACGCAAATATACTCTTCACATCCATGAACATTTACCGAGAACAGCTTCATAAATACGACGCAGTCGAAAAATATGAAATAACATTTCGTGAAGTTTGAATAAAGGCAACATTGCTATCCCGTTAAAACATGATAAGTGAAAATCGCCGTGATTGTTATGAAAACATCTTGGACAACAACGCAATATGAATGGTTTGTTATATTTGAATATCATGTATGTTTCATTTGAGTTCATTTCCCGCAGCATAAACATTTTAGAATATGTTAATTATGAGAACTTAGAATTGGTTACCTTGTAATTCAGGCGCGAAAGGGAGGGTTGAGGTTAAATAAAAAATTAGATTATTTATTGATGCGAAGACGCGGCATGAGTTCGAGAAATGCCGAAGATAAAATACTCCCAGCAGAAATGTTGGACAAGTCAATTTGCATATCGAAATGAAGAAGCACCGAAGGATCGGCCAGAGTTAAACATTCCCAGGAGAGATGTTCATTTTGTACGTAGAAATCGAGAAGTAGGAGCGGTTTAAATGAAATATTCAAAGTGGAAACGTTCTACAAGCCACTCTGCGCATGAAAATCAAGAAGCTCTGATGAATCTGTAAGGCGAACGTCTTCCTAGGGTAATTATGTTATACGAGTCACTTTGGTTTGTTATACGACTCACANTAAATATGTCATTGAGATTTTCAACAAATATTTTAGATATCTTCAAATGAAATCTACGAGACATCTTAAAAAAATCTGTCGCTTAAGATATTTACCAAAGATTACAAAGTAATATTTGGGAATTATTCTATGCTACTAGGGAAGATTCAATATTCCTAGTAGAGATGTTGGACAAGTCACATTGCATGTCAGACTCGAAACGCGCAAGGAATGGTTAGAGGCAAATATTCCCAATAGAGACGTTAAACGCCTCGCGTTGCGCATCGAAATTGAGAAAGACGGAAGGAAGGGTTAAAGTTAAACATCCGCAGTTGAATCACGTTACACCCTGGAAACTAAGAGTACGGAAGGAACGGTTAAAGTTCAATATTGCCAATGAAATGTCGGACAAATTGTCTTGTACCGAGAAATTCCAAAGGATGAGACGAACGGATACTTAATTGAAAATATTAGAAATATGTTGAACTGGGTTGTTGAGCATGGAAGGGAAGAAGTATGGAAGGAACAGATCGAGTTAAACATTCGCATTTTTTATTGCACGTCGAAATCGACGAGCACGAACGGAAATGGCTAATAAAACCATTGAAGACGTCACAAATGTTGCACATAAAGATAAAGAAACATGAAATTAATAGTTAAACTTAGTCATGCCCAGTAGAAATGTTGAACAAGTTCGTCTTCACGTGAAAGTGACGAAGCTCACGTTCTGAAGTGCACTTTTTAGCGCTTCTTCGAGCGTCGTTGCACATTCTGTACACGACTCGTTCGATTAGGATTACATTCGTTCAACGGAGACATTTTGCATGCTGAAATTAAAAAGCGATCAAAGTACGTATCCCCGATATAATTACATTAAACGTGTCACCCTGAAATAGAAATCAAGAGGCCCGAAAGGAGCAGATCGGATCAAAGAAAGGTCAATCGGATCACGCTAGACGACAAAATCAAAAGGCATAAATTTAAACGATGCGTTAAATATTTCCCTTACAAATATGTTCGACGCGTTACAAATGTTGGACATAAAAATCAAGGAACACGATGATTAAACGCAAGAATTCCCAGCACAAATGTTGAACGAGTCTCTCTTCGCGTCGAGGTGACGAAGCAGACTTCCTCGAATCCTGGAGAAGGTCCGCGACGTCTACTAGCCATACGATACCCTTTTGGAAATGCGTCGCCATGGCAGACCCTGAAGTGGCCACTTTGAAGACCCCCCTGATCGGGGTCATCAATTCCGAGTCCTTTCTTTAGCTATTTTCTGACCACGTGCAGGACCCTCCTTCGAGAAAGAGTGCCTCGCCCTGTCCATGGCCAAATGTTGCTCAAATGTTCTTCAGGCCGCCGCACTCCAATCTGATGGTTTAACAGAGCCGATCGAAAGAAACATCCCTGGCACAAGGTTACGCCCTAAGTCCCAGGGTGGAGACAAAACATCCAAATCGTTCGAAGTCCTAGTTGAGTCTAAATCTTAAAAACTATGGAATGTTGCATTCTCGATGCACTTTCTTCCCCTTCCTCTGTCGAAACCCAAGAAGGGATGCACTTGGGATGCTGAGCCCTGATTGGCTGACTTTAGGATAGCATCTCCCAAAGGTTCATTTCTCCAGGACGGCACAGACTTCCTCGAATCTTGGAGAAGGTCCGTGACGTCTGCTAGCCATACGATACCCTTTTGGAAATGCGTCGCCATGGCAGACCCTGAAGTGGCCACTTTGAAGACCCCCCTGATCGGAATCATAAATTCCGAGTCTTTTCTTTAGCAATTTTCTGACCGCAAGCAGGACCCTCCTTCGAGAAAGAGTGCCTCGCCCTGTCCATGGCCAAATGTTGCTCAAATGTTCTTCAAGCCGCCGCACTCCAATCTGATGGTTTAACAGAACCGATCAAAAGAAACATCCCTGGCACCAGCGTCGACGGAGTCACGTCGCGTCTGGGTCTCGAGTTAGGCGGAGCAGTTAGCTGGGGATCCCGGTGGATCGTTCCGCTTTACTTTAGCCTTAAAGCGTCGCACGGCAACGGGAAACGTCGATTTAATGGGCGCATCTGCAATTGCCAGGGCATAAAGCGGCCGTGATGTCCCGCTTCTTCGGGGCCGTAGAATTACGAGCGCGAAGCCAGTCGGTATATCGACTGCGACATTGGTCGGTCGTGCGTGCCCGTTCGATCAGATTTTTTTATGGGAAAACCAAGATGAATCTCTCCCGCGGGAGGTTCTAGTCGTCGGGCCGCGGCGACATTTCGCGGCGGCTCCGTCGCGGATTTACGGGCCGTAACTTTTGCCTCCGTGCGGCTCCTTTTGCGCGTCGGCACCTTGCCGCCCTCCCTCGTATTTCCCGCCCACCCTGGCCCGGCGGTTCGTTTTAATAAAGCTTTCAACTTATTTGACAGCGGCCGCGCCGACGAGCCCACGGCCCGAAACGCGCCGTTCGCGCGGCTTTCGGGAATAATCTCGCCGAAATCATTTTCCACCCCTGCCAGGTGGGCGGTGGGTGGTCGGGAGGGTGGAGGTGGGTGGGTACCAACCTACCCTGCCGACCTGGGGCTTAAAGCGCCCGCGAAACGTCCCTGGAACACCCTGGTGCAAGCTTGTTCTTCGCTCTTCCTTGGCTCGACTGATTAAATCTCCGCTCTAACGTGACTCGGGCGGTCGAGAGGATAAACAGGAGAGCTTTGGGAAAGAATTTCATTTTAGTTGGAGATTTATTGCTGCAAAAATAATTTCCCGGCCCGTCGCGTCGCTCGCGTCTTTTGATGTTGCCGCCCTCTCCCGTCCTCGTTAAATTTATTTATCCTGGAATCCATATCTTTTGCGTCAAAGTAGCCGGGGGTTTAAGTATTTCTACGAGAATTCACTTTCTTGCTCCCGTTATGGGGTTCATGGCCGTCTTCTTTGGGATGATTTTCTTCTCCTTTTTTTAACGGTCATCGACCTTTACGGGCGATGACCTCCGCGACCTCAGCTTTTGTCGCTGTTGCTTCATTTTTGCTGTACACTTTTTATACTCTTCCAATTATTTGTTAGATGATGAATTAATTTCATATACATTTAATTTAAAAGAATTGCCACAAAGGAGCTGCAGTTCTCATTATAAACTTTTATTAAAATTTAAACTCGAGTCTCACATTTATTCTTTACTGAATTCTATGTAATCTACGTCATACACCTCCATATTTTCCATTTATTTGCCATTTAATAAATTACCGTACAAGCCTATGTTAACACATTTGCGACCGGCAATTTTTTTTCCGTTTCAAATACTGAGTACCGGGAAAAATAATGAAATTCTGAAACTGGTTGCCGCAAACTTGTATCGTGTATCGTTACGGACGTGAATTCACGTCAGCGGCAACCAGGGAATAGAACTTGAAAAGACGTGAATTCACGTCAGCGGTCGCGAATGTGTTAAGTATTAGAGAATTCGAATATCAATATTTGCACATAAAGTCAATAGTAAATATTTCTTTCAATCTCATTTTGCATCCTTTAAACTACAATCGTATCGATGAAACCGTTCATGGTAAGAGTTTATGGGAGTATATTGCATATCTATGTCGCCAATAAAAAAAGCACCGCTCGTTGTTAAATCTGGAAAATGTCCGGCTGTCGGCCGCTATAAGAGGGAAGTTCGTGAAACGATACACTATTGCATATTTTAATATTTTCCCAGGGTGATGCATCGCCATCAGATTACGTAAAAATATGGAAAGCATTTCACGTTTCCGATGGCACAACATATCGAGTGTAACGCAAACATTATACGGGGAGCATTAGCCGTGCTCTCGGTACAACGACTCGTGACAGCCTATCGATTACTCGTTTAATATTTCTCAATATTGACCATATCGAGCCGATGCCCTATTTACTGCTAATGCCGCCTGATAATGAATACTTCACGGTGGAAGCCGCCTACCCCAAACGAGGCTGGAAGAAGATCGAAGTACATTTTGGGTAAACTGCTCGGCTACGCGAAGCATCGGGATATTAATTATAAACATATAGCTACAGTTAACCCGATTTAATGTACATTGTGTATTCCATTTCATTATACAAGCGAATGATGCGCTGAATAGATATTAATAATGGCACTATTACCACTTCGCTGACAGAAATGAGTGGCATAGTAATGGATGAGGATTATGCAAATTTCGAAGGATTGGGATGCTGTTAGTATATAAGATGGAGTCTAAACTGGAATTAAAGAGGTCCATAAATAATGCTCCGATAAGAAGTGTATTGAATCCGTCATAAACTGCTGTAACGTGCTGCAGTAATTGTAGGGAGAAATATAAATTGAACGTTAAAGTACAAATCGGACGAATAGGGCGGAAAAATTTAAAGTGACGAACTTATTAATTCGGATACTTTTTGAAATTGTTTAAGTTGGATGATAGTTTTTGTTTGCTATTGTTCCTGTATATAAATCAGGCTGGAAAGACATCTGCGTTTGATTTGAGTAATCCGCTCGACTAGGTGAAGCACTGGGAGATTAATTATGAACGTATAGCTGCAATTAACCCGATTAAGTGTACATTGTGCACTCGATCTAATGATACACACAAATGTTGCCCTGAATGGTTATCAATAGTAACACCATTATTGACACTTTGCGGACAGAAATGAGTGGCGTAATGGATGGGATTTTGTCAATACCTATGTACAACTTTCATAAGACTGGAATTTCTGATGGACATGTAGGTTTCTACCCTAGATTTGAGGATGTCCCTAAATATTTCACATTTGATAACAGTCTGATTAAATTTATTGAATATTACTGTAACGTGTTAGTGTAACTTAACGATGAAAACACTTTCACGTATAAAGACCTCGCCTATTACATGCTCGCAGCTTTTATTCTATATTGCTTTTGGTAAAAAAAAACATTGAAATCATATTACAAAGTATAGTACATAAGTCACTAGATGTCTGATTCTCGCAAATGGCATAATCCTGTTATTTAAATTCTTTCATTAACTGATTTTTGCACCTTCGTCTCACTTTTTGTACCTGCTACTCCATTACATTTAAATATCCATTATTATTTAATAACAAAACGTTAATTAAATATTGCTGTTATATGTTAGGGTAATTGTAATAATGCATACACTTGGCTTACGAAATTACATATCATGCCGCCATTGCCAGAAATGTGGAACGACGAGAATTGATCTCTGTACATTTTGATCTGTTCAAATGTAGTTTCTGCATGAATGCACGTTGTAAAATAATGTGAAATGGTTGGCAGTAATCATATAAAGTGTGTTACAAGGAAACATGTTTTACCCGTTCCAATGTCCGTCCTTTCCAAAATAAATTCAAAATGAACGTTGTTTAAACACAGTCTATACGTAAGATATTCGTTCATAATCGTTTACTATACGTTCAAACAACGTTAAAACGTTATGTTAAAGTACACATTTCTTTTCGTCCAGGGATAAACGCCTCGAAAACTTAACACGTAAAATCAGCGTTACTTATAAATGTATATTCAACGTAGATGGATAAAAGTTTAATTTTTACATCTACACCCTTCAGTAATTTTAAGCGTAAAAAAACCTGAATTCCACTACTTCGTGTTTATTGGGTCGAGGTGTCTATCAGCGAGTTTGGAACAAAATTTTAGACGTATTACAGAATTTTAACAGAGTATCAATTTTGTCTCATTAAACCATTATTATGTAAGGTCTCGCGGGCAAAACGTGTACGAGATAATTGACGTTTCTATTACCGAATTTGTAACAAAATTTTAGACGTATTACAGAATTTTAACAGAGTATCAATTTTGTCTCATTATACCATTATTATGTAAAGTCTCGTGAACAAAATGTGCACGACATGTCTATTACCGAATTTGGAAGAAAATTTTCGACGAATTACAGAATTATCACAAAATATCAATTTTGTCTCATTAAACCGTAATTATGTAAAGTCTCGTCGGCAAAGTATGTATATGGTAATCGACGTGTCTATTACCGAATTTGGAATAAAATTTTCAACGAATTACAGAATTATAACAGAATGTCAATTTTGTCTCATTAAACCGTTCTTATATAAGATCTCGTGGGAAAAATGTGCACAAGGTAATCGTCGGGTCTATTACCGAATTTGTAACCAAAATTTTAGACGTATTGCAAAATTTTAACAGAATATTAATTTGGTCTCATTAAACCGTTCTTATGTAAAGTCTCGTGGGCAAAATGTGTACAACGTAATACGCGCACGAGCGCAATGTTCGCGTTGTAATAACCTAAGGTGTCAAAATGCCGTGGTAAACATTCAAAGCTCATTACGGCAACCTTTGAGTTACGGCGCCGCCTGTCGGCGGTGACCCGAAACTTAAAGGAGCACCTCAAAATGAAGGTTCGCCGTGTGTATATTAAGTCTAAGGTGCAGGAAGGTGTGAGCCAAAATGAGAACTGAATTCTTAACGAAGACCGTTGAAAGCATCACTTCGGGTAAATAGCATTAATAATTATAAGATTGAATAATATCGAAAAGCATCGTTCCTTCAATATTGCATACTGACATATATAAATGTTTAAGACCAATTACGCCATCTGTGACGTTTAGCGGCAACTAAATTATTGCTCTGAAAACACGCATTAGTCACAGGAAAGCCGTCGAAACTTAAATAACCCTAAACTCCATTTTTAATAACCCTGAACTATCATCTGTCAAAGTTTCGGACATTTTGGCCCAATACCCTTAAAAAAAAGTTTTGTATCCGAATCGACTGATTTTTGGGGGTTTCACTTCACCTTAATGTACAGCTTCGTGCAGTCATTAGTAAAGTCATCGTTTTTACACCTTCCTAATATTCACTCAAAATTAAGTTCCCGGGTAAAGATAAAAATTTATTTCCAAAAATCCAAATTTTCAACGTGTTAGGACAATTCATAGATTACGAGTCACGTGTCAAAGTTTCGGACAGTTTGGTCCAATACCCTTAAAAAAAAGTATTGTATCCGAATCGACTGATTTTTGGGGGTTTCACTTCACCTTAATGTACAGCTTCGTGCAGTCATTAGTAAAGTTATCGTTTTTACACCTTCCTAATATTCACTCAAAATTAAGTTCCCGGGTAAAGATAAAAATTAATTTCCAAAAATCCAAATTTTCAACGTGTTAGGACAATTCATAGATCACGAGTCACATGTCAAAGTTACGGACAGTTTGGTCCAATACCCTTAAAGAAAAGTGTTGTATCCGAATTGACTGATCTGAAGGTTTCACTTCACCTTAACCATGAAAACAAATAACTGATCCACGCACCCACGGAGTTTATTTCATATCCGGTTACGTGGCTGAATGCGGAATTTAATTAAGACCGGAGTCTTTTCGTCCATTTCGGGAATATGGAGGGAAATGAGCGCGATGTCTGAAGGGAGTCACCTCGAAGAAACGCCCAAGTTTGGATTCTGCATTTCTGCGGTAGGGGCAGACGAGGGTAGCGGTTCGAAGGACAGACTCGTGTTTGGAACAAACTCTACGACGGGAGCAATATGCATTTCATAATATCCGAGGGAACGAGCAGTGGGCGAAAGGATAAACTTGGCTGAACCGTGATTATGGAGCACGAGGTCGGAGGTTGAGGGATGAAGTCGAAGAAGAGGCCTCCTTGCTCTCCCCTCTCTCTCTCTCTCTCTCTCTCTCTCTCTCTCTCTCTCTTTGCATGGAAAGATGGAGGCTTCTTACTTTAACCTAAGAAGTCAGAATGCATTTCATCAAAACTTGCAGCTTTCGAGTCGCAACGACGCCTATTCAGTCCGCCGTGAATAAGAACTTCAGCCTCGAAGGCAAGGCAAATTTATTTTCTACACCGCGACTGGACTAAGAGGATACTATTAGGTCTATCCGCCATTTTTCACTCGGCGAGGAAATTCCGGAAGAATTATATATGTGCCGATAATCATGAAAGTGGTCTAAGTCATATATTTCTTGTTTCGAGATATTTAATGAATTGCATTTGAATAAAATAAAAAATATTTTTTTATTATGCGACATTTTAATTTAGAATTTTATCAGTCTTGATTAATGGAAATTTATTACGAATATGAAATTTTGTGTGAATTTCATACGAAAGTGTTGTTTTTAAAATGTGAATTGACTTAGACCATTTTAAAAATTTACTGAATGTCCTATAAATGACTTAAAGCAATAAAAAAACTACGAGTTTTATTAGAAACAATAATTTTAATGAAATAATTCAAGAACATTTATTAACACGTTCTGTGCCACGTGTACCACCGATGATATGCGTTAACCTCGGCTGGTACACGGCGTGGCACGGAACGTGTTAATTATTTAAAAAAAATAATTCATTTTTATCATTTTAGGCTTTTATCATTATGAGTTTTTAAGATTCTTAAAATGTTCCTGAAAAACTGGAGGGATGTATGGTAGTGAACACATAATATCTTTATGTTTTTCTTCCGTACTGGTCTAGTGGTGGGGTATAATGGAAGTAATTTAATATTTCCGTATATTTTTGGTCTTCCTCTTTTAGGTGAAAGATCCAAAACGTGGAATTTAGAATCATCTCAAGAAGTATTACGTGGTCGTATAATATCTGCAAATCACATCATATCCGAATAATAATGAACACATTCACATAATAAGTACGTAGTCATTAACTTACCCGAATCGCTATCCGTTGACATAGTGGTAAAATATATAAATTATTTTTACGCCAATAATTAGTTCGGAAGAGCCCAACTGAATTAATGCACTTTCAAAATAGAACTAAATGAATTCCATATATTGTTAGGTAGACCGGAAAGTATTGTCGTTACTGTTATTGTTTGATTGTCATTTGTCGGCTTATGGTGTAGTTCAAAAACGCGCCAAAGAGGGTCACGTGCCATTTTAAGGTTATGTTTATATAATTTCTTTAAATTTCTGACTTAGACCACTTTCATAATTAACACTAAATGAATTCCATATAATGTTGAAATTACAACCACTCTCTAATGGTTCATTTGTGACAATATCGTAAAAATTACATTGAATTAATTTAGTTTAAAATAATGTGGGATGAAATAAAACACTTGGGATGGAATAAAACACTTTTTTTTAAGGGTTTCGGACCAAACTGTCCAGAACTTTAATCATATAAAAATTGTCCTGAGACATTCAAAACTTGGATTTTTGATTAAAAATTGTTTACTTAGCCCAGACCAGAATTGGAATGGCGTCGAGCCCTAACATTTCGAGCGATCTACATTTATTGACGGTTCTAATGTGAGAAACGAATGGGTCGAGATAATTTGACGACAGTTTAGAACACTATGGTAATTGAAAGACTCGCAATTGAACAGGATAAAGGCGAAAAAAGTGTATTATGCGCTTCTATGCTAAAACGATGGTAATATGAGGTCTCGGAGTGAAAATTTAGTTGGCATGGAAATCACAGATGGCGCAGGGTGTCTCTCTGCGGTCAATTATGGCCTCGGATATCATGAATCCAGGGGATTTTTGGAGTTTTACCTCGATTTCTTTATAATTATTGTACGAAAACGGCAGGTGGAGTATGCCATTTAGTACAATACCCAACATAATTTGATACAGCTGTCAATATAAAAACGAACGTCGACAACGTAGGTATTTAGGAAAATCTCCTTTATCGACGTCGATCAAGTTCCTCGACGTGTTTCACTTCACCTTAAGGTGAAGTAATGAAGTAATAAATAAGGTAAAGACGAAAAACGACAGGTGGAGTATGCTATTCAGTACAATACCCAATATAATTTGACACAGCTGTCAATATAAAAACGAACGTCAGCAACAAAGATATTTAGAAAAATGTTCTTCATCGACGTCAATCAAGTTCCTCGACGTGTATCACTTTACCTTAAGGTGAAGTAATGAGTAAGGTAAAGAAATTGACATAATCCTTGTGTCAATAGATGTTTTGAACTAAATCTATTATATTTAAAAGAACTATGCAAGACACGATCAAAATGCATATTACCTTTCTTCTAGGGAATCACATTTCCTATCGAAAAGGTTATGTGAAATTTCATTGTATCTCGGACAGTATTCGAGATATTAAAAAGAATGTAAAATATCTAAAATCAAAAGGAATAATTAATATCTCCGAAACTAATTGAGATATCAACTTTTCCTTTGAGATGATGTTTGTTCGTACCATGTACAACAGTAATCAACTGTCAAACCTTGGCATCAACGAAACCGTAGTCTTGGTCAAGATGACAATGTTATGTTCCCGGGAACAGGGATTTATTCCGCAAGATGCGAACATACCAGAGAGAAAGATTACCGGTTTTGTTCGGGGTGCACAGAATGTGCAAGGATGCTAGAAGGAGCGTCAAAAAGTGCACTTTAGAACGCGGAGGAACTCCGCCACCCTGCCAAGATGGCGGAGGTTAGTGTTGCACGTGCCTATTGTAGCTAGCTGCGAAATTGCACGTTTTTCGAGGAGCACCGGGGAAACGAGACGATCCAGGAAACGTGGAGAAATCCTTCCTCTGGCCGGCATTATCGACTCGAGTCGAACGTGATGTCTGACGCGGAATTTCAAAGGCCCTCTGGACATTTCTTCCGCCTCTTCGATACATTTCGGAATGCACTTCTTGGCAAGAGAGGAGCCGTGAGCTTTGTCGAGTCTTCTAAATTACTTCGGCCCAGGCTAGAGATTTGACTAAAAAGAACTCTTATTGAAACAGGCGGCTGAAATTCCGATAAAATCGATTCAGTTCGATTCCAGAAACCGATCTTATGAAACGTTCTTCCCTGGGACCACGGAATAATTTCTAAATATTATTATTCTTTTCTAAATGTCTTATGCGACGAATTTTTTTTTAAGACGTCTCGTAGATTTCATTTGGAGGTATCTATAATATTTCTTGAAATTCTCAATGACAATATTTAGCTGTAATAATTTAGAAACTAATATGGTAATTCCATTTGTCGGAGTATTATACATAAATTCCACAAAAACGCCTTTATGAAAGGTATTAATGGAACGAACAATGTGTACATTTTCCATACATCAGGAAATGTACATTTGACTAAAATGAACTCTTATTGAAACAGGCGGCTGAAATTCCGAATAATCCATTCAGTTCGATTCCAGAAACCGATCTTGTGAAACGATCTAGTTGACGTTCTTCCCTGGGAGCACGGAATAATTTCCAAATATTATTTTTAATCTTTCCTAAATGTCTCAAGCGACGAATTTTTTTTTTTAAGACGTCTCGTAGATTTCATTCGAAGGTATCTATAATATTTCTTGAAATTCTCAATGACAATATTTAGCTGTAATAATTTAGAAACTAATATCGAAATTCCATTTGTCGGAGTATTATACGTAAATTCCACAAATTGCCTTTATGAAAGTTATTACTGGGACTGAGAATATCTACATTTTATATACACCTAGAAATGTACCTTATTCAAGCTCGTTTGGAATATTTGAAAAAATCACTTTCAAAAAGGCTGACCGTAAATTTCGCAGCATGATGGAAAAGATATTACGTGGTTTTATTAGCCATTTCCGTTCGTGCTCTTCGATTTCGACGTGCAATAAAAGAGATGTTAAATTAATAGATCGCTAAAAAAAAATGTTAAATTAGCAGAATGTATATGAATGTCTTAACGGTTAAGTATATAAGTTTATCTTAATTTCATTAATGTTAAATTAATAGAACGGTAAAAAAAGGAAATCGTTAAATTAACAGAACGTATATGAATGTCTTAACGTTTAAGAATATTAGTTTTATCTTAATTTCATTAATGTTAAATTAATAGATTAATGATACAGAAATAATAATAGAAGAATGTTAAATTAACAGAACGTATATGAATGTCTTATCGTTTAAAAATATATGTTCTATCATAATTTCATTAACGTTAAATTAATAGAAGGCGGGTATTTCGGGTCCCCAAAATGGCAGCCACTATTTATACAAGTTCTACCCATTACCCACTTTGTCAATCCGAGTACAGTTTCAAATGTGAAATCGATAAATGTAGATAAAGGCAGGTAACCTGTTTACGTAAATCCGCTGCTGTGGTCAAACATTGTAACGTCGGCGTTATGATATCACATGTTTGTGTTTAGCGAACCGAAAATAATTTGCGATATTGCGCTCGCACAAATGCAATGACAATGCAGGGACAAGATGAACTCGAACAATGAAACTGAAATATTGTCGGTAGCTCGTAAACGAACGAAATTAATTCAGAAATCAATTCTCGGCGTCTAAATTTATGGTGAACTTTAATTTAAAGTACAAGGTTTAGCTAGTTTACGAATTATCCCTTTCGAAAAGAAAAATGAATTATCATATTCAAAGAATTATTACAAATGATACTTACAGAGCTCTCTTCATAGTTGAAAATAACATTTCATAAACTAATCAAATTTCTAGCTCAAAATGACATTTCATAAACTAAAGCGTTGCGTTGCGAACGGCTTTAAATTTCGCGACTAAAATTGTCAAGGCGAATGAATCGAAAAATAACATTTTATAAACGAATGCGTCGCGATGCGTAACGTCTTGAAATTTCACTAGTAAATTTCTCAAGGAGGATGAATGGATTCCTAGCTGAAAATAACATTTCATAAACTAATAAAATTGCTGGCTCAAAATAACATGTCATAAACTAATGCGTTGCGATGCGTAGCGTCTTGAAATTTCGCTAGTATATTTCTCAAGGAGAATGAATCGATTCCTAGCTCAAAGTAACATTTCATAAACTAATAAAATTTCTAGCTCAAAATGACATTTCATAAACAAATGCATTGCGATGCGTAGCGTCTTGAAATTTCACTAGTAAATTTGTCAGGGAGAATGAATGGATTCCTAGCTGAAAATAACATTTCATAAACTAATAAAATTACCAGCTCATAATAACATGTCATAAACAAATGCATTGCGATGCGTAGCGTCTTGAAATTTCACCAGTAAATTTGTCAGGGAGAATGAATGGATTCCTAGCTGAAAATAACATTTCATAAACTAATAAAATTACCAGCTCATAATAACATGTCATAAACAAATGCGTTGCGATGCGTAGTGTCTTGAAATTTCGCTAGTATATTTCTCAAGGAGAATGAATCGATTCTTAGTTCAAAACCAACATTTCATAAACTAATGCGTAACGATGAGTAGCGTCTTGAAATTTCCCTAGTAAATTTCTTAGAGAGAATGAATAGATTCCTAGTTCAAAACCAACATTTCATAAACTAATGCGTAACGATGAGTAGCGTCTTGAAATTTCCCTAGTAAATTTCTTAGGGGGAATGAATCGATTCGCTGGGAATATGGCGGCATCAGGGTCTCAATCAGGCAGGTCGTCGAAAATCGAGTAAAACACCGCCGCGTAGCAGTGTCGCCATCTTAATGCCGGCATAATCGGTGTATCGGTAAGTGGGGGCCAACTTTTCATAAACTAATTTCACTAACATTTCATAAACTGATAAAATTTCTAGCTCATAATAACATGTCATAAACAAATGCGTTGCGATGCGTAGTGTCTTGATATTTCGCTAGTAAATTTCTCAAGGAGAATGAATCGATTCCTAGTTGGAAACCAACATTTCATAAACTAACGCGTAACGACGAGTAGCGTCTTGAAATTTCCCTAGTAAATTTCTTAGGGGGAATGAATCGATTCGCTGGGAATATGGCGGCATCAGGGTCTCAATCAGGCAGGTCGTCGAAAATCGAGTAAAACACCGCCGCGTAGCAGTGTCGCCATCTTAATGCCGGCATAATCGGTGTATCGGTATGGCGGGGCCAACTTGTAATCCACTTTAAAGTTCTCCCAGTGCAAATATTCCTGTGGGGGCGAGGCCGCTGTAGATGCAGCCGCGAGACTCCCTGGATTTTCCTATTAGTTTATGCAAATCGGCCTGAGTAGGGTGAGCAGTGCCTAAGTTACGTGCAACACACCGATACGACGCCCTACGAAATTCGGCTCGTGTAATAATAAATCGCCGAGGCGTGAGGTCCTGCAGGTCGACTCCAGGAACCCGTCGAACCCCGGAACTTCCAACCGTGCTTGTCCGATACAATATTGCTCCGCTATTCTGCGTTTCGGTCTTGGTCAAGTTATTTCTGTGCAACTAATCAACCCCCGCGCACCCTCCAATGCATTTAACGTCATACATTTCCTCTGACTTACAGCGCTTCTATGTACGGTTTCCGACGTCTTTAACCCTTTTAGTGCCGGGCGAAAAAGAGGTGCTTATGCGAAGATAGCCGGCCGAATTTTACGATTTTACTAGGATTTGGAAAAAGGCTCATAAAAACCAAACGAAAAGCAATATTTACATAATTCGAAAAGCAGGGTATTAAGGACAAAATAGAGAATAAAACAGTGACGCTAATTTTTCTATATTCATTGAAAATTACATAAATAACAAAGGTATAAGTGATAAAAAAAGAAAAAGAAAAATTGAGTTCTCTGTTTCAGAACGTAATATAGGAAGAGTCATCTTTTTGTCATAAATTTATATAGACCGTTTATTGCAAAGTATATACTTTAAATTTCCAATATATTTTTTAACAAAATAAGTGATATTGCACAAGAAACATAAAAAATAGCTCCAAGGCACATGGTAGGCGCCGGACGAATTATCTCATCCGAAACAAGTAATTGTTATAGGTTGTAGGTTGTTACAGGTAGGTTATAGGTTGTTATAGGTGTTGTATCGTTATTTTAATTCTCTCGCAATGAAATTAGACTATTTATAACGTATTATAAATTTATTTTGAGATAGAGATCTCTCGCAAAGCGAATAGTAAAGCGCTACAAGGTGCGGGCCGATATATCGGCTCTCGCACTAAAAGGGTTAAGGGGATCTGAAAGTGGGATCCGAGGGTTCAATGAAACTTTTCTCAAAACAGGGTCTACCGAATTGTTTCAAGATTTTCAAGTCGAATATGGAGGCTATAAGGAAGATCCCGACCCCCATGAAATTTCATCTTTTACATCAAATGTTGAAAATGTCTATAAGCAAATTTGTTAAAAAGTGAAATTTCATTAATGTTAGGACCTCCCTTAAAGCCTCCACATTCACAATGTAAAGTTTTAAACAATTTGGTGCTCCCAGTTTGGAGAAAAGACCTCTTTAGCATCACTTTCGTATCAAAGAAGGTCCAGACCGCCATGAAATTTCATCTTTTACATCAAATGTTGAACAGTTTTGTCAACTGCTACGGAAAATAAGAAAAATTGAAATGGAACTGCTGCGGAAAATAAGAAAAATTGAAATGGGTCTGCTACGAAAAATAAGGAAAATTTAAATGAGACTGCTACGGAAATAAGGAAAATTGAAATGGGACTACTACGGAAAATAAGGAAAATTGAAATGGGTCTGCTACGAAAATAAGGAAAATTGAAATAGGACAGTTACGAAAAATAAGGAAAATTGAAATGAGACTGCTACGGAAATAAGGAAAATTGAAATGAGACTGCTGGGGAAATAAGGAAAATTGAAATGGGACTGCTACGAAAAATAAGGAAAATTGAAATGGGTCTGCTACGAAAAATAAGGAAAATTGAAATAGGACAGTTACGAAAAATAAGGAAAATTGAAATGAGACTGCTACGGGAAATAAGGAAAATTGAAATGGGACTCTTACGGGAAATAAGGAAAATTGAAATGGGACTATTACGGAAAATAAGGAAAATTGAAATGGGGCTGCTACGGAAATTAAGAAAAATTGAAATGGAACTGCTACGGGAAATAAGGAAAATTGAAATGGGACTGCTACGGAAAATAAGGAAAATTGAAACGGGGCTGCTACGGAAATTAAGAAAAATTGAAATGGGACTGCTACGGAAAATAAGGAAAAGTGAAATAGGACTGCTACGGAAAATACGGAAAATTGAAATTTAAACCCCTCATGAAATAAGACGTACTGAAATTATCATCGCGTACCATAATTATTAGCTTCGGGAGCGAGGAAGGTTCACCTGGGGTTCATCGTACGTATCTCAAGCGGGGATGTACTTAGTACATACCGCGGGTGTACGTCGAGCTATAAATACATCCCAAGTTTCAGGAAATACCAAAGAGAAGGTATAATCGAGCGTCGATATTTAGGTCAGAGCTCCGGCGCTTAAATCGAGGCGTTAATTAATGTAAAAATACGGTGAAACCGCAGCACTTGCCGGCATGCTTAAAACAGAGAGGCGCGATCATCAATGGCTAAACTCGATGCGTTCGATTAAGAGCTCCTCCAGGGGTTCTTTGAGAATAACGCGCCAACCGAGGGAGAAAACTTGACATTGCATTTCACGTCATGAGTCTTCCAATTAATCGACAGTCCGTGGAACGTTATCAATCAACGGCAGCTAGGGAGTTATTGCAAAAAATTATATGCGCCGGTAAGTTCATCCGCCAGTGATAATTATCGGGTCAGATGCGTAATTGACGAGCACTCTTACACGTATATACGAAAAAAATTTAATTGATGAGTGGATCGATCGCAAAAAATTATGCACGCCGGTATGTTCATCCGCGAGTGATGATAATCGGGGCAGATGCGTAATTGACGTGCACTTTTGCGCGTATATACGAAAAAGAAGGGTAATTGGTAAGCACATCAATCGCAAAAAATTATGTACGCCGGTATGTTCATCCGCGAGTGATGATAATCGGGTCAGATGCGTAATTGACGAGTACTTTTACGCCTATATACGAAAAAAATTTAATTGATGAGTGTATCGATTGCAAAAAATTATGTACGCCGGTAACTTCATCCGCAAGTGATGATAATCGGGTCAGATACGTAATCGACGAGCACCCTCACGCGTATATACGAAAAAAATTTAATTGATAAGTATATCGATCGCAGTAAATTATGTAAGTCGGTAAATTCATCCGCGAATGATGATAATCGGGTCAGATGCGTAATTGACGAGCACTTTTACGCGTATATGCGAAAAAAAAGGGTAATTGGTAAGCACATCAATCGTAAAAAATTAAGTACGCCGGTATGTTCATCGGCGAGTGATGATAATCGGGTCAGATGCGCAATTGACGAGCACTTTTACGCGTATATACGAAAAAAATTTAATTGATGAGTGTATTGATCGCAAAAAATTATGTAAGCCGGTAAGTTTATCCGCGAGTGATAATAGACGGGTCAGATGCGTAATTGACGTGCACTTTTACGCGTATATACGAAAAAAGTGTAATCGGTAAGTGTATCGATCGCACAAAATTATGATATGTGTTTACGAAAAACGTGTAAATGATAAGCGTATCGACGATGCTTGATAAGGCATTGAAATTTGGCAATGACTGACAGCAGTCGCTTTCATCGGTTGAGAAAATTAATTTTATAAAGTAATCATAGGGATATAAATTGATAATAAGTGGAGGTTTTTGAGAGATAATTTCAGCCATGTACGCAATACGGGTCTTCCTTTGATTATAAAATCCTTTGAATAAAATTTTTCTTCCTCATTCAGGGGAGGCACTAATTAGAAATGCCGTCTTTGAACTCCCAGTGTTATATGTTAAATCTTATCACGTCGTTTTTTTAATCTCGTTGAAAGTCTTTAGAGGGTAGTTACATCAAAGTCAAGAAGTAAGTATTTAGGATAGAGGTTCTACATTGTACGTCGGGGGACATGAATGCCTTCTCCACCGTTCGTATCGACATGATCGTAATCAAGGCCTGACATGATCATGTTCATGCCCATCGGTGTACCTACTTTAAGTTCTACGTGAACTTATGAACCCCATTTCAAATTCGAATTTCAGTCTAACCCAAATCTGAATGACATATTCCGCGTGAAATCCTTCAGAGCCTGACACGATACAAGACGTCCTCCATAAATGACATGTTCCTCCCTGCCATGTGCAACAAATCTTCTTTTCTAATGTACCTCGGTCATACGTTCTCTGGAGGTAACAGCAGAACCTGTCCCCAAATTTAAAATCATTTTTAATCTCTAGGACGTCCTCCACGTTCGCAGGTAATGTGATTATTCCCTTCGCGACATGAGACGCCTTTGTGATCCATTCCTCGGCATCCATTCATTTCTTTCCCCTATGAAATTACTCTCCTTTCGGATCCAAGTCGTGAGATCTCCATCTCTTCAGGTAACCTACTCCAAGTACTTCCTTTCACGACGTGGACGCTTTGTGTGGCACAAGTCGCATCATGCGCACCTACTCTGTTCACGTCAATCCCTGCCACCCCTTGGCACATCCTGAATTTAAATTTATAATATCTGGAAAAAGCGAAGAAGAATAGCCCAATCTGGATGACCCGGTTAAAGTTGACATTACTCATTCAAGAGGTTCAGAAAACGACATTCTCGGTCCAGTTCGACGCGCCAGCTAAAAGTCGCAGATAATGACTAGGTCAGGGTTTCGCGCCGATATAGACAGGATGTTTCCTAAACACCCTGCAAAAATTCAAAGGGTAATTCCTGAGGTATTTTTATAAAGAAAAGTTCATATAAACATTTGTCAAAAGATGCTTTCTAAGGGAGCTACGCCCCTTTAAATGGGGCACCATGGGCCCAAGGAGGTAAATGTTCATCGTAGAAATGTACAATTTTCCTCGAAACGATTAGCCCTATCGACATGAAATATGAGTATCTTTTTTACGTAAAAATCCTTCAGGTATCATATTCTAAAATCAAAATGTAAAAGAAGAATGTCCATTAAAAAATGGGGTTATTTTTACCCTTAACCCCTTCAGTATGAAACAAACCCTGGGCCCAAGGTTCATCGTAGAAATGTGCAATTTTCCCCAAAACGATTAGCCCAATCGATATGAAATAAAAGTATCTTTTTTACGTAAAAATCCTTGAGGTATCATGTTCTAAAATCAAAATATAAAAGAAGAATATCCATTAATAAATGGGGTTATTTTTACCCTTAACCCCTTCAGTACGAAACATTTGTCGAAAAATGCTTTCTAAGGGAGCTACGCCCCTTTAAATGGGACACCCTGGGCCCAAGGAGGTAAATGTTCATGGTAGAAATGTGCAATTTTCCCCAAAACGATTAGCCCTATCGACATGAAATATGAGTATCTTTTTTACGTAAAAATCCTTCAGGTATCATATTCTAAAATCAAAATGTAAGAGAAGAATGTCCATTAAAAAATGGGGTTATTTTTACCCTTAACCCCTTCAGTATGAAACAAACCTTGGGCCCAAGGTTCATCGTAGCAATGTGCAATTTTCCCCAAAACGATTAGCCCTGTCGATATGAAATAAGAGTATCTTTTTTACGTAAAAATCCTTCAGGTATCATATTCTAAAATCAAAATGTAAAAGAAGAATATCCATTAATAAATGGGGTTATTTTTACCCTTAACCCCTTCAGTATGGGACGCTTCTGATTAATATTTTGAAACTCCCTTCAAATGGGACACGGTCTTTCCTCAATATTTTCGAAACCGTCCATATTGAAATTATGAAATTTGGTATACTGCATAAACTTTTGACGCTGAATCAGAATCGGACCTCAGAATTTCAAAATTCTAATCAGAAGCGTCCCATACCGAAGGGGTTAAGGGTAAAAATAACCCCATTTTTTAATGGACATTCTTTTTTTACATTTTGATTTTAGAATGCGATACCTGAAGGATTTTTACGTAAAAAAGATACTCTTATTTCATATCGATAGGGCTAAACGTTTTGGGCAAAATTGCACATTTACCTCCTTGGGCCCAGAGTGCCCCATTTGAAGGGGCGTAGCTCCCTTAGGAAGCATTTTTCGACAAATGTTTATATGAACTTTTCTTCATAAAAATACCTAAGGACACACCTCTTTAATTTTTTTATATTTAGGAAATATCCTGTATACTTGGCGCGAAACTCTACTCAGTTTCTTAATAAATCTCTCCCACGTTGGCACCCTCTCTTCTCGTCTAGGCATCGCGTACATATATATCCCAATACCATTAATCATTGCAACGGCAGCGTCTGGCCGTAAATTATAGGGCCCCGCAAAAACAATCGTAATTATCACCCCCCCCCATCTCCGAGGAATAATTCTTTCCCCCCGTCCTAATTCGTCGGGGTGACACGCCACCACCCTCCGATGTAAACGCAGCACTTTACGACGTGTCAGATTTTTATGCCGATGATTTATTGAGGATAATGTTGTGTTTTCTCCCATCGGCACGATGCTACTCGAGTTCGTCCATAATTTCACTCCAACGCGAATTCATGAACAAATGACTAACAATAAGTCGCGTCGATCATCGTAAGTCATCGGACATATATATCAGGGTTGCCAAAGCATGAATTAGAGTACTCGCTAAATAATTTGTTAAATACCGCTAGAAAACCACTAGATTAAAATGAAACACTAAATTGTTACGTGGAAAGTAAAAAATGAACAACTAGGGCTTTCATATATATGACATTGCTTCATGTAATGAACTGTAAATCATATTCAAAAAAGGATACTCAAGAAATATTCTCTCAAGAAATAATTGGTTCTGGTCCGAGGTAAATAGAAATTTTTTGGCGAGAAATGAAATGTAACAAGCATCGCGTTTTTCCTTAAGGCCTCCGTAATCTCAATCAATTGATCGGTGCACACAGTTTGGAGAAGAATTTCATACGTGTTTTTGCTTTTCGGTATGTATATATGTCACTTTCGTATCATCTTAACACACAGAAGTGAAAATTTGTTTCGTGCATAACGATAGACATATTCTCATGTTTTACAGAATTGATTATCATCTATCTTAAGAGCACGTATAGTAATGTCTCAGATGGAAGAAAACAGTATGGACATTACGGTCGTCGCGAAAAAAAAGAGCAGAAAAGTTTCATACATGTTTTTACTTTTTGGTAAGTATATATGACACTTTCGTACAACCTTAACCCACGGAAGTGAAAATTTATTTCGTGCATAACGGTAGACATATTTTCATATTTTATGGAATTTATTATCATCTATCTTAAGAGCACGTATAGTAATGTCTCAGATGGAAGAAAACAGTATGGACATTACGGTCGTCGCGAAAAAAAAGAGCAGAAAAGTTTCATACATGTTTTTACTTTTTGGTACGTATATATGACACATTCGTATCATCTTAAGCCACGAAAGTGAAAACATGTATCGTGCATAACGTTAGACATATTTTCATATTTTACAGAATTTATTATCATGTATCTTAAGAGCATGTATAGTAAAGTCTCAGATGGAAGAAAACAGTATGGACATTACGGTCGTCGTTTTGTGATAAATGAAATTTCACGAGAATCGCGATTTTCCTTAGGGCCTACATAATCGCAGTCAAATAATTCGGTGCACCCAGTTTGGAGAGAAGTTTCATACATGTTATTACTTTTTGGTAAGTATATATGACACTTCCGTACCACCTTAAGCCACGGATGTGAAAATTTGTTTCGTGCATAACGATAGACATGTTTTCATGTTTTACAGAATTTATTATCATGTATCTTAAGAGCATGTATACTAAAGTCTCAGATGGAAGAAAACAGTATGGACATCACGGTCGTCGTTGGTGCAGTAACGTAACGAAAGCTCGTAACATACGACGCTGCTATACGACGTCGTATCCTGCACCACGTTCATGGGTGTTCACATACGATAAAGACACAAAACGAGGGACGGTAATAATCACGGGAGTCCGACATTTTTCTCTGGGCATATTTTAAAACACATATCGTTCAACCGGCGTCCCATTTCATTAAGGTGATATGAGAGTGTGATACATACATAACAAAAAGCCAAAACATTGATGAAACTTTTCGCCAAACTGGGCGCACCGAATTATATGAAACTTCACCATGTGATCATGGAGGCCCTAATGAATAACGCGCTGCACGTGAAGTTTCTTTTGTTCAAACAAAATGTTGTACTTATCTCGGACAAGAGCCAAAAAGGATTTTATTTTTTACGAAAAAAGAAATTTCACGGGCAGCGCCTTCTTCCTTGGAGCCTCCATAATCACGTGTTAATGTTTTAAATAATTCGGTGCACCCAGTTTGGAGAAATGTTTTATAAATATTTTCACTTTTTGGTATGCATATGTCACACTTTAATATCCCCTTAAGCATAAGGCGCAATAAGTTCGCTGCAAGCAGCTTCTTCGTCGGAAACCATAAATCGATGGGGTCGACTGGAACTGGGTTCGAGTTGTCGAATTATCACAAATCCTCGTTTTTTTTTTTTTTTTGTTGCTTCGATCGGAGGTTTTACGCGATTTTGCTAATGCCGGGCATGCAAAGCTCGAAGCTTTATGCAAACCCCGAAGGAAAAACCGCTTTTCCGGGGAAATTTATTCCACTGATGGAAAGAAATTATTGCCACTTCCTTTGCGATGATGGATGTTCCGACATTCCAACCGAACTGCACTATTTTTACTAAATACCGAGTTAATGTTAATTCATAATTATACATACTGCTCCTTAAAAAAAATGGTAAAGCCTACATATCATATTTCTGCATGTCTGATAACCACATCTAGGTATTTTTTAGCATAATAAAAGGAGTTTATGACCACATCATGATAATGACCTGATTTTTGTATACGATATTTGAATTACCACCGGTTTGCATTATCCTAAACAATGATAATCTCTGTAATGCGGTATTTTTATTTCAAAGTATTGCGTTCATTTTAGCGTGTATTTATATTCGACGTAATTCATTAGAGTATATTTTTGTACCGTATAATTCAGATTACATATTTTTACGGTACTATTTTTACTAAATGCTGAGTTAATGCTTTTTTAATGCCTTTTCGGATGACCCACGGAAATGAACTCTTCAACGTAAATTCATACTCATCGGAATACATTTCCGTTTATAATTAGTTATTCTAAATTTATTTTGATGTTAGCAATGCCATTTGGTTTGTAAAAAGAACTCCGCATTGTTAGCAGTAATATTGTTTCTAAATAAAAACATAAAATCTTAGATCAGTATGGGTATATCTTAGCACTTTCTTGAAACGCAAAGAATATTTGTCTATGACTTTGTAGTGAAACGCTCTTTTGACACAAACATTCTTATCCTAACAATTGAACTCGTTTTTGTTGGAAGTACATTTTTCATAACGTTTGAAATTTTTATGAATGCTGGTTTACTTCAATATTCCTTTGGGATATTATTTTTCTTGTTATGTCGATGACTTTTACGCAAACTCATTTCGGCATGTGTTCTATATACGGTCATGTGAAAATATTAAATTTTCAGTGGAACATTATCGATACATTAACGAGAATTCCAGTACTTTGCGTACTTGAATTTCCAGTTTTTGATCAATAATTCACATTTAACTCATCATTTCGAGATGATTAAAGTGTACGCTTTTTAATAAATGCTCTAGTTACTCAGACGTCGATTTTGCGAGAATAATCGGGACTTAAAATCGACATTTTATCATTTTTCAATATCATTTTTTAATCTATCAACTCCTTCCATCTATGCCAATTCCACAGCTAGAATAAACATTGTCTTTAGAAATGACGTTCAGCTACTGAACGCCATTTGAAGTACATACACAACGCCATATTGAAGTACACCAAACTCGATAACACCAACCCGATGCGGTACAGATACCAATTTTGAAGAGCATAATACAAGAATGAACAGATCGTTCACTGTCGATCAACTTCAAGGGCGGCATTCATTCTTCGCGTGTAACGATTCAGAAGCGGAAACGCAGCATTGCGTTTCGCCCGCTTGTTAACCCCCGCACTTTCGACCGCTCGCGATAGGGAAACGGTTCACCGAATGAATTCAGCAGCTAAACCTCATTTCCCGAGCAAAATGTTCCCATCGTTTAATCCATTGCTCGAAATTTCCCACGGAAACATTATAAAATTGAACTCTCGATTGTCGGTCCCACTTCCCGAATTTCCCGCTGATATCATTACATTAAACAAATATGGAAAAAGCTGCGTCGACCAGGTACTGGAAACAACGATCGCGAACTTACTGTAAAATACGTTTAGTATGCATAACCACGTGACTTGAACAAACATTTCGGACGGACATCACACGTGTCGACGAATTTCAATGACTGTAGAAATTTGCTCACCGTTAACGCCGCCCTGGTTTCAGCTGACCGGCGCACACTTCACTAGCGGATTCGTACGAAATCACAGAAATCTGAACTAAAGTACTGCTTGCAGTATTCCAACAGAGGCACACACATTAAACCCCGCTGATCAAGCTCTCCGCGCCAGACTGATCAACACCGTTTCGGCGTTTGCGATCAGTTTCGAGTCATTGAACCGCAAAAACTTGGAGGTGTTGATCAACAGTTCATGTGTTCTGATCAAGACGATACACGAGATTCGAAAACGGCACGATTAACCGAGAAAGTCTACAATCTCCGCGCGACAACAGTGACAAGGCGCGATTCACTGAGGAAGTCTACGACCCGGACACAACAACAACGACGACAAGGCGCGATTCACTGAGGAAGTCTACAATTCTCACACGACAACAATGACAATGCGCGATTCACCGAGGAAGTCTATATTCCCCAGTTAACAACAATTACATTGCGCGATTCACCGAGGAAGTGTACGAACCTCACACGACACAACAACAAGACGCGATTCAGGGAGCAAGTCTACAATCCCCGCCCAACAACACCGACAACAATTAAAACGCACAGAGAGTTTCTGTCCAGGATGGCAGCGACACCTTTCCACCACCGTCAACAATTTCGGTTGAGGAAATATGAGAAAAGTGGAGGAGTGACCGAGGTCTCCTCAAAGGGATTCGACCCTCAGCGCGGTCCCCAACTCGAGACCAACGCTTGAGCTCTCCTGGATGCTGGGAGGGTTAGATCCAAAAACGCAGGTCGATCAACCGGCACTGAGTCACTGACGTCCCCGATTGTCTGCAAACATCCCCCAAAACACGTCGGATGTCTGGGATGACGAGCGATTACGAGAACCTTGTCCCAGCGCTCGCGGAAAGCCGGATCCGATCACCGTTTATCCCCGCGGGATATCCATAACGTCCCTTCGGGACGCGCCTTAGTTAGGAACTTTGTCAAACTTCTTTGACGGTGTCAAATGCACGTTGTGCAGTTGCAGCTTAAAAGCCCGCTGCCAACGTGTACTGGAAAATCGGCTGATAGCAAAACGAGCCGAAGACCCTTCGGCTTGATTTTGTTGCCTTGCAGCAGGTGGTTTTTGCCGTTTTAGGACAGGTGGTCTCCGTCAAGCCGGCTCGACCACTCTCTGGGGGAGCTCGTTAAACGCCGATTTCGAGGATAGATCCTGAGATCGATGGTCGATCGCGGATCAGGATCACGCAAACCGACGCGATGGCGCGCTGACGACAGCGGCCGGAAGCACAACTTCGAATACCGCGTGACACTTGACCGACTCAAGCTTGCGAAAGCTCCTCTGGAAACCCGTAGACGCGCGCACGTCGCGAAACCGGCGCCTCGAAGCTCACGAGACGAACTACGATACGGGAATGGAAAGCTGTGCAAGCTCGCAGCCGGCGAGAGCCCAGAGACTCCACTCGCCTGCGCGGTGGTCGATTCCGCGGATTACACTTTGTCGCTGGGCTTTGCGCAAATTTCGATGACTACTCAAAGCGAGGGGGAAGACCCGAATCGTGTACTTCAATGTTGGAACAAGAGATCAGGTGGAAGTCATTAAAAGCATTACTGTCCAATGTTTAATATGCTAATGCATGTTTTGCAATATACTGTTTTGCCCTGCATGTTTTGTAATATACTGTTTTGCCCTGCATGTTTTGCAATATACTGTTTTGACATGCATGTTTTGCAAAGCATCTTTATCGATATATTGTTTTACGATGCATGTGCTGCAAAAAATGTTTCTCAATATAATGTTTTGCGAAGCATATTTTGTAAAGGATGTTTCTCAATATAATGTTCTGCAAAGCATGTTTGGCAAAGCATGTTTTGCAATATAATGTTTCTGAAAGCATGTTCTGTGGGGCATGTTTTGTAAAGTCATGTTTAGCAATATGATGTTTTTCGAAGCATGTTCTGCCAAGCACGTTTTGTAAAGCATATTTTGCAAAGCGTGTTTTGCCGCACATGTTTAGCAATATAATGTTTCTGAAAGCATGTTCTGTGGGGCATGTTTTGTAAAGTCATGTTTAGCAATATGATGTTTTTCGAAGCATGTTCTGCCAAGCACGTTTTGTAAAGCATGTTTTGCAAAGCATGTTTTGAAATCGGTTGAAGGGGTGAGAACGATTATTTATTATTGTATATTATTAAAAGGTTACAGTACAGAAGATTAAATAGGAAATGAAGTAATAAGTGGCGGAGAAAATAGTGGTGCAAGAAAAATTGAAAGTGGTAATACAAGATACTTTTTTCTTTCTAATTATTCCATTAAGGGATGATTTAGTTCTTTCAATAAATTCCTTTTCTGGACTGCCTCAACTATTTACGCCATAAGGGTAATTATAACACATTTTCATCCCGTTTCATTCATAATTATATATACTGCTCCTTACAGACATTGCAATACCTACAAATAAAATTTCTGCACATCTGATAACCACATCTAGATATTTTTTAGCAGAATAAAAGGAATTTATGACATCATGGTAATGACCTGAATTTTTTAAACGAAAATTGAGTTACCACCGCTTTGCATTATCCTAAACAACGGTAATCTCTGTAATTCAGGATTTTTGTTTTAAAGTATTACATTATTTTTAGCCTGTGTTTATATTCGATGTAATTCATTGCCGTATAATTCAGATTACATATTTTTATGGCATACATTTGATCATGTTAGATTTTTATGCAGGGTAGTCGATGATCATAGTGGGCAATGTTACATTACACGGTACTGAGCGTACTGGAACTACGTAAATTGGGACTTCGGAATTCGGAATTGAATTCTGCCTCTGTGCGAGCCGACTTTAATTATATGGCGGAAAGTTAGCGGGGTTGTTCAATGGAGACTCCAATTACAAAAGTACCCCCAGTTCCGTGATCTCGTCGTAACGTGCTGTTCAGGATTGTAAAATGCCAATGTCACGAGGACTTAGAAACGGGAGACGCGAATGAGGCACTTCCTTACGCTCCGCTCGGGTGTATTATGGATTTGTTCTTCAACTCTCCGAGCCGTTTGCATTGGTTCGGATTGGAACGCTCCAATAAATCCGATCCGCTCCGAAGTTGAATCGAGATGGCATGAATGCAAAGTACGGTTCGATTTCCGGATTAGAAAATTCAAATTTCGTCTTGAATACGTCATTTCGGAATTATAAAGTTGTGCCTCGACTGAAGGTGGAAACGAGATACACCTCGATACACCCTGATAAAGATGTCCATGTAAATTTGCATACTCAATCATTGGTTATTTCGAGAAGGCGTCAATGCAATGTGTGGTTGGATTTCCGGATTAGAAAATTCAAAATTCGTCTTGAATACGTAATTTCGGAATTGTAAAGTTGTGCCCCGACTATAGGTGTAAACTGGGGATACACCCTAATACAACTTGATAAAACTGCCCACGTAAATTTACATACAATTATTGGTTATTTCGAGATGGCTTGAATGCAATGTGTTGACTGATTTCCGGATTAGAAAATTCAAAATTCATCTTGAATACGTCATTTCAGAATTGTAAAGTTGTGCCTTGACAGCAGGTGGAAACGAGATGCACCTCGATACAACCTGATAAAGATGCCCACGTAAATTTGCAACTCAATCATTGGTTATTTCGAGAAGGCGTCAATGCAATGTGTGGTTGGATTTCCAGATTAGAAAATTCAAAATTCGTCTTGAATACGTCATTTCGGAATTGGAAAGTTGTGCCCCGACTATAGGTGGAAACTGGGGATACACCCTAATACAACCTGATAAAACCGCCCATGTAAATTTGCATACTCAATCATTGGTTATTTCGAGAAGGCGTCAATGCAATGTGTGGTTGGATTTCCGGATTAGAAAATTCAAAATTTGTCTTGAATACGTCATTTCAGAATTGTAAAGTTGTGTCTCGACTACAGGTGGAAACTGGGTATACACCCTAATACAACCTGATAAAACTGCCCATGTAAATTTGCATACTCAGTCATTGATTATTTCGAGATTGCTTGAATGCAATGCGTTGTCTGATTTCCGGATTAGAAAATTCAAAATTCGTCTTGAATACGTTATTTCAGAAATGTAAAGTTGTGCCTCGGCTGCAGGTGAAAACGAGATACAACCCGATACACCCTGATAAAGATGCCCATGTAAATTTGCATACTTAATCATTGGTTATTTCGAGAAGGCGTCAAAGCAATACACGGTTGGAGTCCCGGATTAGAAAATTCAGAGTTTATTTTGAATACGTCATTTCGGAATTGTAAAGTTTTACCTGGACTGCAGGTGGAAACTGGAGATACATCGTAATACACCCTGATAAATTGTGTACATTTCTGCGCGATAAGGAGGTCTTGTTTAAGGTGCGTATCGTGGAAAAGTTATTTCTGCGGAATTAGTTGTTATTTCGAAAGAGTATTTATTTCAATTATAGGATACATTACTAAATAAAGGGCTCGCAAATTCCAAAGCCTTAGAAAATTCACCCGGCGAAGAAGCTGGACCAGCAAAATGCGATGTCGGCGGAATTTAATTTCAAGCGATGCTGACAGTAATTAGATTTTAGTTTTACCTGCCCTTTTATTTTATGTTATTTTGTGCATAAAATGAAAATATTTTCCGTTCGTAACGGTAAAATGCATAACTTAGTTCCTGTAACACGGTACATATTTCTCGTTATAAATAGTCCTACTGTATACAAGGAAATTGTACCAAACGGAGCGTGAATTATTTCTCACATTAATTATTTTTTACATTTATTTACTCATTTTCTTCCTGGGAAGTACGATAGCTTTTACTTACTAACGTTGCACTTTATAACAGTTAAATAATTAAATTGACGACAAGCGTTATCTTTGCTTTGTACGAAACATTGCACTTTCGTGACTTTGATCAATTATATCATGCGAACAATAGTTTTACATCTTTTTTTCAATTTGTCCCTGCCTCCGCAATGGAAATTTTCCACCAAAGTAGCAGGAATTAATAAATTAATATTACCTTCGCTTGTATTAAAAGCCTGGATTCATTCGTAAATTCCCATTACTTTTATAAATAAATTATGACTTATATGTACATTGGGAATAAATTATTCTATATCTATCTACATTTTATGCGAGTAAGTTATATTATTAAACCTTTCGACTTTTTATCATGTACAATTACATCTACATTATACACATGCTTCGCATTTTAGCAAGTTCCTTGTATCTAAGCGACGCATTAAGAACAATTTTACGAACAAATAAAGATTTAAAAATAGAAAAATAGAAAATTCAATATGTAGTAATCAGTCCCACACAAGTACACGATGGGGCACAGGACAAGATTAATGCAATTAAGTTTTACCGAAAATTGTTATGAATTCTTTGACGGAGAAAATATTTTTACATGACAAACTTTCAACGATAATTGGAAACAATCATATACAGCAATATGTCGGCTTACTTTGGTATACAACTTGACGGCAGATCATGGCGGCAAACAAGTGACAAGCAACATATTTAATTGGCTTTTCTTTTTCATTGTTTTGAATAACGCTAAATAAAGTATTGTATATAATTTAAAATATGTATATAATTTAAAACTTCAATGAATCAAGTTCTTCCAGATTTACGAATAAAATTTCTACATGACGTTAGACATGTCAACGGCATAGGCTAAATCTCCCCACTGACATTGCTGTCTTTATTGTTGCTAATTTAAAAAAAAAACTCTTTATCCTACCGAAGTGCAATAGAACTGAATGGATAATTTACAGATTATGTCTTCTTCAACTAACGATAACACGAGTGTCCTGAGTTTCGTGTTTGTTGAAGATATTTAGGAAGCGTTGTACGTTCAGTAGAAGCATAACGTTATTATTTCCTTATTATTAGCTTTTCTCCTTCTCTTTTTACATGCTACTCGGAAAATGGAGAAAATTAATCCAGCTACAAAGTACACGTGCTTGGATAAGTCTCCTCGCAACACTCGGTGGCCTCGTTTCCATCGCCTTTCCATTTCCCGGCTATTAATCCTCGGTAGTTGCTTTTGGTCAACAATTTAATTAACGGTCTAAATATCCCCTTGCGCTCCGAAACCTGGAATAATACCTGAAATCGCCTTTACGATAGGAACGCTTTACGCCAGTTTCATTGGGCACAAAACGAGCTCCAGGAGACTCCCTTCTTCCTCGAGTTCCCAAAGTTCCCTGAAAATTTTTCCAGTTTAATCCGTAAGCCGCAACCCAACTTTAATCCACGGTTCAGTGAATATTATCCGGAAAAGTTTCTCCATTTATTACAATGAAATAGCGATACTGTCGATAAAGGAAAAAATTCTTAATCAGGACACCCCCCTCGGAAGGATCAAATTAGACGGGAATTATTTCCGCCACCTGTCGTCTCGTTTTTATTCATTTCTTCTAAGTATTTTTTTCCTCCCCAATATCTTCCTTTGACTTTATGATATAATCTTGTCTCGTAATCAAAAATGCGAATGTCTATGTGCATTAATCAGGGTTGTAAGCCCTAATCTTGCGATAATTGCTGATCCATTTCTGGCGAATAGCACTACGCGCCGGGTTATTAATATGTAATTATTTAGGGTTGATGGTTGGGTGAAATTAAAACGGCTCACCCCTTAATTTTCGTTTAATTGAGAAAATTATATTTTTCATTTCTCGTTATGAGAAAGCTTTTCCAGGTGGATTAGTTTAAAAGTGTATTATGTTCTTGTGGATGAAACTGCCAAATCGCCCCTTGACATGCCTTACTTTGGATGGTGGTTTCACTCCCTTAAAGCGTTTAATGGCAGATAAAAAAAATACGTGTCGCTTAGTTTTGTAGTCTACTATAGCATACTATAAAAGAAATGAAATCGGAGAGATCGACCTGGGATACCTTCCTTGTAAGTATTTCTTTCTTCCCCAATATCTTCCTTTGACTTTATGATATAATCTTGTCTCGTAATCAAAGATACGAATGTTTATGTGCATTAATCAGGGTTGTAAGCCCTAATCTTGCGATAATTGCTGATCCATTTCTGGCGAATAGCACTACGCGCCGGGTTATTAATATGTAATTTTTTAGGGTTGATGGTTGGGTAAAGTTAAAACGGAGTTCATCGGGTATAACGGACACCGTACAATTTGTTTAGCCGTGTAAGTATAAAAAGTTTGTACGTATATAAATAATAATTATACGTATAATAAATAGTAATAATACGTATAATAAATAATAATAATATGTATAATAAATAATAATACGTAAAGAAATTAGAGCTGTGAAAGACCGTCACAAAAAGTGTGGAAAAATATAGTTACCGACTGTCGATTTAGTCAAAGCAGCTAAAACACGTAGCTTTGAAGTGAGTGGAACTAAATCTTGGAAAAGTTGGTTGAAGGAGGATTCTCGTGGAACAAGCTAAAAATAAGCACTTTTTATGAATTTGTTATTAAAAAAAGAAAGCTTGTCTTGATTCAAATCAATTTTTTTTATATGAAGGGGCGTCCTTAACGTTGAAAGAGTTATTTCTTTCTTTCAATTTTCTTGACGTATCTCCGAACAGGATAAAATGATCTCAACCACTTCCGGCAGCACAGCACTTGTCACGTTCATCTGAATGCTCAAAGTGAACATAATAGAAATATTTTCTTAGAGCTGGATAGTTTACGCTGGGTTTGAACCTATTTCAACAAGAATATTTGTATAATCGACAGACGTTTAGCGTTCGGAGTAAACATGAACTCTTTTCAGCAAAACATCAGCTGTAAATTGCCGATAAAAATGATCTCAAACATAAGTTTGAGATCATTTTTATCGGCAAGAAGTAATTCTATCCAGACCCGTTTATCTGAACGTTGCATTGTTGTCAGCAACGAAAGTCGCTGTCCCAAAAACGCAGGCACTGATAAAAATCAAGATTTCCCACGATCGAAAATGTTGCGTTTACACATTTGGCGTGCACGTTTATCTTTCAGAACACGACGGTACTGGAAAGATTTTCCTTTTCCGAAAATGGGTCCCCGTCAACGAGGAGTCAAATACGAACCGTCCAGGCGAACGCATCACGTCCCAGTTCTCCAAAGCAACGTCGTTCAAAAAATTTGAATGAACATCACTGTTGGTTCATTCTCGCATAGGGACCCCTTGTCCCGGGATCAGCTAAAATAAAATTTAAAAGATAAAATGGCAAGAAACGTTCGAAATAGCTCCCATTCTGCTTCGATACACTTTTAAATCATTTTGCAAAACTGTGGGAGCGTTTATATATAATGTATAAACTATGGAAAAATGTTTGTAACGATTAAGCGTGGTGGACTCCTTCTCGAAGAAGGTCGGAAATGACGCACCCTGCGTAAAGTGTAATAGGGTCGGGAAAATTGGAAGGTCTGCGCAGTCGAAAGCATCCTCTGCGCATGCGCCGTAGTCCACGGGGTGCGCGCGAAGAAAAGGACAGCGACTATCGATTCAGGCCTGCCAACGGAGGGACCCTTTAGTGACTTTTGTCCCGCCTAGGGAGTTGTTGAAAACGGAGACACTTCGATGCGGGAACTCGGGGGACCGCGCGACGCCGGAACGAAATATCGGCGAATCACGCCGTTCGCCAGCCACCCGAGACAACACCGGAAAACTCCGAAACGGAGAAGGATTCCTTTAAGAACCTACGGGAAGGCTCGGAGAAAACGACGTCCTTCGCGATTTGCCCGCGAAACCCGCGAACTTTCAAACTCGGGAGTCGAGACTTGGGTAATTTAGGTGAGGATGTTCACGGACGAGGAGTTGTGATCTACCGATGGGACCGATGGGACCGATGGGATTAGGTGGGGATGTTTGCGGACAAGGCGTTAAGTGATGTACTGATGGAACCTTAGGAGTTGGTCCGGTGTTCTGGGCTGATCTGATTTCCTTTGAATACCCATTCTTGTTCGAAAAAAAGAGTAGCGTCGCGCAATACTTTCACTTGTTACTAGGCGCGAGAAGCTACCGTGTCTCTTGATAATGATAATTGGCAGTCGAGGATTCGACAATTGGGGTAGGGATGTTTGCGGACGAGGCGTTGAGTGATGTACTGATGGGACCTTGGGAGTTGGTCCGATGTTCTGGATTGATATGGTATAAAATTGTTATAATGACAATTGGGAGTCGAGACTTGAGTAATTTAGGTGGGGATATTCACGGACGAGAAGTTGTGATCTACCGATGGGACCTTGGGAGCTGATCCAATGTTTTGTACTGGTTTGATATAAAATTGTAGTAATGACAATTGGGAGTCGAAATTTGGGTAATTTAGGTGGGGATGGTTGGGGACAAGGCGTTGAGTGATGTACTGATGGAACCTTGGGAGCTGGTCCGGTGTTCTGGGCTGGTCTGATTTCCTTTGAATACCCATTCTTGTTCGAAAAAAGGGTAGCGTTGCACAGTACTTTCAGTTATTACTAGGCGCAAGACGCTACCGTGTCTCTTGATAATGATAATTGGCAGTTGAGGATTCAACAATTGCGGTAGGGATGTTCACGGACGAGGCGTTGTGATCTACTGATGGGACCTTAGGAGTTGATCCAATATTCTGGACTGGTCTGATATAAAATTGAGATAGTGAAAATTGGGAGTCGAGACTTGAGTAATTTAGGTGAGGATGTTCACGGACGAGAAGTTGTGATCTACCGATGGGACCTTGGGAGCTGATCCAATGTTTTGTACTGGTCTGATATATAATTGTTATATTGACAATTGGGAGTCGAGATTTGGGTAATTTAGGTAGGGATGTTTGCGGACGAGGCGTTGAATGATGTATTGATGGGACCTTAGGAGTTGGTCCGATGTTCTGGGCTGGTCTAATATATAATTGTTATAATGACAATTGGGGGTCGATATTTGGGTAATTTAGGTGGGGATGTTCATGGACGAGGCGTTGAGTGATGTACTGATGGGACCTTGGGAGTTGGTTCGATGCTGTGGAGTGGTCTGATATATAATTGTTATAATGACAATTGAGAACATAGTACGACCTCAACAGCGCAGCTGCCCGATCGTTCGGAACCGTGGTGGAAGTTTTGGCGAAATACGGGGAAGCAGGGTGACCGGAAGCTGCGTTTTCCGCCGGAAGGGGAATGCAAGACTTCTGGGGAGCCAAGTCTTTGCCTTGGATCCACATCCCGATCCAGTTGCCCAATAATCCCCCAAGAAGACGAATCTTCCTGTCCGGCACCTCCGACGAGGCGCGAAAATGGCGGCGGAAGGTGAAGCCGACAGGCTGGCTCTTCTTTGTGGACTCGGCGGCTCCTCGAAGGGAAGAAAATGAATGAAAACGTGGTGCAGAATTCAATTTAGCTAGCGAGGCAAAATGAAGAGCGGCGCAACGTGACGAAACGGAACGATGGACGACAGCCAACGAGCTCTCTCTTTCTCTCCCTTGCTCCTCCAAAAACTGTATCGCTTCTTCCTCCTTTATAGCACGCAAGACCGAGACATTTCCCCGCGATGAAAATACTGCAACAGATTTCATTATAGATAGACTCCCCGTGATGGTACACAGCCTCTTTCTGTTTGCTCTAATGTCATCCTTCCGTTCAAAGCGATTTGTTCTCTGGTCCATCTAAAAATTGTACCCGGCACTTCTGGATTTATCCCTCCATCATATTCAAATTATTGTAATTATTGTATGTTAATTATACTCTACCCATATTTTAGAAAATGCTTCAAGTATGTCCGTTCATTTTACCCGGTCCTTTTGGATGCGACGTATTCAAAATACTATCAGAATGTCATTTTTTGGGAAGAGAACCTTCCGACGTCGGTATACTGTACTTATATTTACATTTTAATTAGTTAAAAATGAAAAGGTTATTCTTGTTTATAATAAGGAATCTTGAAAACGACATTATACATTTGTACGTGTTGATTTGGTTTTTTATAATTCCTAGGTAGAAAAACTGCTCTCAATGATATCGTGAAATCTGAACCACATTTGTTAAACGCTTTTGAGTTCATAACTCGCACTTAATATTTCTCTAATTAGGGTGTATTACACCAACGCTACGGTAATAGAATTATAAACCATAATGCAATTGAAGAGCTCAGACCGCGAATCGGTAACCTCATTCGCCAAATAATTCTGTCGGAATTAATAAGGTCGTGAAATGGTTAACAAACGTTCGCCGAGCAGAATTGTCCGCTCGTATTAATATTCGTTTAACATTCGCTCTCGTGTATCCTATAATTATATTTATTACCAGTTATTTCGGACTAGAAACAAATATTTAACAAGCAGAGAACTGAACGATTATCCGTGAGAGGTACCAGAGTGTGTTACAACAGATCAACACTTTTCTGACATTCAGTTAAAATTAAAATAACTTCTAACATTTATTTTATATTTCAACGCAAATATTCCCGTGCAGTGTGTTAAACAGGGTTGAGTAGATATAATATTAAAATTTAATATTAAACAGGGTCAGGTCGAAAGAGTTTTGAACACAAGTGCCAAATTAATTATTTATTCAAAATGTTTACGTATTTACACGTGTACTTAAAGACGTATACAACCTAGGAGATATATACATCATGCATCTGCGACGTCCGCCATATTGGAAAATTAAAATTCTAAACAATTTTGAACACAAGGGTGAAATTAATGTATTAATCCTTAAAAATGTATACACATATACTTAAAGACATTTTTAACCTAATGGATGCCGTACATCGTATATATATCCGCGACATCATCCATATTGGAAACGAAATTTACTGGTTATCCACGATTTTTTGCGGTAAACTCGATTTACGTAATATACGTTGAAAACCTCGAAAAACGCGAAATTACCTAATTTTGGTGCTAAGATAAAGTCTTACTTATACAATTTATACATAATACAATTGCCGTATATGCTATCATAGATCTATGTCATTGAAATAATCAGACTTTCATCCTGTACTTCTTCACTCGGACACTTCCTCTGTACGCGGCATGTGGAAATCAGTTGAAAATCGCAAGCAAAAATCACTGGGGATCACCGAATACTGTCACAATTTTAAGGCCGAACATCACTTGTTATCGAAACGAATTGTTTTTTATTATATGGGACCAAAGGCAATCGACTCTTGAAGAAGGATATTGTTTTCATTGATTTTGAAGTGACCTGCCCTTAAGACGAGACTACTCGTTCTTACTTTTCTGGCATAGCCTATTAAAAATGATGAATGCTTCCGCCAATTTCCAGACCTCTGCGTCTTCTCATGACACCTACCGTCACCGTACGTCCACTCTTCCCGCCCCTCGTCTCGTGGGGGAGGGATTGGCACAATTCTGCACATACGCACTGCAACCCTCCACATAGAAGGCATCGGTGCTGGTGATCGTTTTCTGCCTCTGGAAGGGTGATCCTCGAGTGTGGAATATAAATTGCCGGCGCACTTGTGAATTTATGAATCCTAGATTCCGAGAGCGAAAGTAATTCGGAAACAAAAACATAAAGTTGCGGATGGGAAACTTTTGCATGACTCAGGACAAGACTGTTCGTCTTCAATTTTGTGGTATGACCAATTAAAAATCATAAATGCTTCCGCCAATTTCCAGACCTCCGCATCTTCTCATGACACCCACCATCCACTCTTCCCGTCTCTCATCTCTTGGGGGAGGAATCGGCACAATTCTGCACATACGCACCCCAACCCTCCACATAGAAGGCATCGGTGTTGGTGATCGTTTTCTGCCTCTCCATCGCTGATCCTCGAGTGTGGGACATAAGTTGCCAGCGCGCTCGCGAAATTATGAATTCTGTAATACATCCTAGAAGCAAAGGTAATTCGGAAACAAGAACATAAAGCTGCGGATGGGAAACTTTTGCATGACTTAGGACAAGACTACTCGTCTTAACTTTTGTGGTATGACCAATTAAAAAACATAAATGCTTTCGCCAATTTCCAGACCTCCGCGTTTTCTCATGACACCCACCGCCACCTTAAGTCCACTCTTCCCGCCCCTCATATTTTCTGGGAGGAATTGGCATAGAACATGAAGCTGCGGATGAGAAACTTTTGCATGACCCAGGACAAGACTACTCGTCTTCACTTTTGTGGTGCGACCAATTAAAAATCGTGAATGCCTCCGCAAATTTCCAGACCTCTGCGTTTTCTCATGACACCCACCGTCACCTTAAGTCCACACTTCCCGCCCCTCAACTCCTGGGGGAGGAATCGGCACAATTCCGCTCATACGCACCCCAACCCTTCTCATAGAAGGCATCGATGCTGGTGATCATTTTCGCCTCTCCATCGCTGATCCCCGGGTGTGCGATATGAATTGCCGTCGCGCTCGCGAAATTATGAATTCTAGATCCCGGGAGCAAAAGTAATTCGAAATGAAGTACCCGGAGCCGCGGACGAGGGACTTAGCCTGTCTCGTCGGGAGGGAACCTCGAGAGTTATGCGCGACAAGGACGGTTCACCTCGAGCTCCGGTTCCGGTAGAACTCTTTCCCTCGGCGGAATACAAAGCCTCGTTAAACCTCTTGGTCGTCGCTCCGACGTTCCGTCGTTCCGTCCCGCGACGTCGCGGCGCAAGGAAGTCAAACCAACGTTGCTGGGCGTCGCGAGCGACGTAATTGCTGCTCGACTTCGACGTTAAAAGCTACAGTAATGATGTGAGCTTTTATGCGGAAAGCTTCTACGTACACTGGGTCGAAATTCGTGTCTAGACCGCGCTTCGGATCCGCGACGGTGATTGACTCTTATCGTTCCCCCGACATAATTCTATCACACTTAACTTGAAAAATGCATCAAGGACGGCGGGAACTCCCGGCAAAACGTTGGAAATCTTAATACCGGGAAATATTGCTATTTTTATTTGACTCAAATTAGTCAGAAGGGCGGAAAGCCTGGATTTTCTCAAATTGGGGGGCGCTTGTTTGAAAAAGTGGTTTTTTAGGAGCTTTGACGACCAATGCTTGTTTTCGTGCTCGATATTCCCATACGCGTCTCATACACGGAGTGAAAAAAGTTGTTATAATTACTACAATTCGGATAGACATAACAGCAATCGCTGGTAAATATAAGGACACCAGTTCTACAAAGTAACGATTACTCTGCTAAAAATGGGGTTAGCTAAAAAAAAGGGTTTCTTCAATTTATCGTCTAAATGAATTTAATCTCTAGATGTCGCCCTAGTCGCACATTCTTGTTACAAAGGGGGTAAAGTTAATTAACAAATTAACTCTATAGTTACTGGGCTTCGGTCGTACTCGTGAAAATATCGTTCCATGTACGCCCGACTTTCCTTTTATTTAGTGGCTTCACGTTAATTGAGAAGTCCCTCATGAAGAATGTAATTTTCAGCATTCACATTTCAGGAAGACGTGTCTTTTAGGATAAATTTTACATATAATGAGTCATGAAATTCTATTTCAGTCGAATAGTTTGCGATATATTTTTTAACTATTACTAACGATTACAATAAATTTCGCAAACCTAGAGAGCAGATAGTATTTACAGGACTACGGAAATAGTGTTACGCAAACAATTGATTTTTAAAATTTAATGGATTTAAATGTAAATATTTCGTCATAAATTTAATAGGAAATAAGACTTCCTCGTAAGGTATATCCCATGTTTTACTATGGGTTATACCCAGGAAAAGATACTTTCAAGAAAATTATTGAAAAAAACGCATTTTTAGTATACTTTTTTAATACAAGAGGAAAGAACAAGGTTCGTTTCAAATGACGACGAGATAATTGAAAACAAAAAAATTACCCGAACCTTTCATCTTACATTTTTATCTTCATTTGCATTGCACGGTATTTTTATAATTTATTTCTAACCTAATAACCCTCTTGTAACGAATAACGTCGGGTAATTTCCATGCCAACTATTAAACGAAATGTCCCATGGAATTTGTGATAATAAATATAAATTAAAGAAATGTCTCTTACTTCTTAAATCAAGTGCTTCCTGCAAGTTAATCGCGTACCAATTGCTCCTATCTAGCTAATTTTGCCGAGCGTTTGCTCTCGTTGAGCGATTTTAAAACTTAATTTCTCGCCATAAATAAAGTTATAACAGCGAAGTACCTTATTTAGGTAGCCCTCGAAAAAGCTCATCTTTTTCGAGGAGATAAAAAGTAAATCCCCACGGATCATTAGCGGATGCAGAGCTTGACATTTTTTAAACTCTTTATCAACCTCCAAACGACCTACTTTGGATGTAATTAATTTCTTTTCCTTTATATTTGAGATTGGTCCCTCAAGGGAATTATTTTCTTTTAATTTCGGTCTAATTAATTGCCTGTACAGTATTACCGATTAACTACGAGCATGGAGCAAGAAAAAAATGATTATATTTATTGTACTGATATTTTTTAAACTAATTCGACTTTTATACGATAATTAAATGAACGAGTACGCGTTTGATAATCTCGTAATCATTATATTAACCCTTAAAATCCACATGTCGACTATATACATTTTCCACATTACTGGGAATTCAGATCTGGAATTCTTCAACTACTATAACTGCGACATATTAACAATTCTTGAATTTAAAATATGCGTTTCTCAGCTCAGTATGCGGTAAATATATTGCAACAACCATTTATGACAAATTACCGCATGAAAGAAATTATTAAATTTATTGTAGCGGTATTTTTCAAACTAATACGATTCTTATACGATAATTAAATGAATGAGGACGCGTTTGATAATCTCGTACAAATTACATTAACCCTTAAAATCCACACTTCGACTATATACATTTTCCACATTACTGCGAATTGTGATCTGGAATTCTTCAACTACTATAACTGCGATATATTAACAATTCCTGAAATTAAAATATACGTTTCTCCGCTCATATATGGAATATGACTAAAGTATGCGGTAAATATATTGTAACAACCATTTATGACAAGTTTACCGGAAATGTTTGTTCAAATTCATTGAGTAATACGCGCACACGTATTGCAGGTATTTCATGCAGGAAATGGTCTGCAAATTGTTTGCGAATAGATTTTCCTCATCATATGATGATGAGGAATTTCTATCTGGGTTGTTTCTTGGTCGCAGATAACATTCCCTAGGTACGTACAGTTCACTTGAGCATCCCGGCAATTGTCGCAGATGAACTGCGACAACAAGGATGAACAACAGTGTCGACAGGCGATGACGATTCTCGTAGGGGTCCGTATGTACAAACAACCCCTAGCATAATGGCAATGCTCTCATACCCAATTGTCCCTTTGCCGTGCCTCGACTCAAAAGCAGTTGTTTGACATAGCATTAATTGTCTCGTTACTGCTCGTTTCGCGGCGAATTACATCGGGCCTGTTTAACTTTTACGCCCCCACGTCGCATTACAAATGGCGACAATTTTTTCCACCAGTTTTGCATAAATTTTCAGCCAATCGTTATCTGGAGTCCGGAAGAATGGCAAACGTCCGACCAATCGTGGAAATTCACTTCTTGGGAGAAGCGAGACATTAATCTAGCACCATTAAGGTGACATGAAAGTGTCATACATACATACCAAAAAGGCCAAATGTTTATAAAACTTTTCTCCAAATAGGGTGCACTGAATCATTTGAAATTTCACCGCGAGATTATAAAGGCCCTACGAAAGAACGCGATACTCGTGAAATTTCATTTATCGAAATAAAAATTGCATTTATTTCGAACAAGAACCGAAAAAATCATTTTTCTATCAAAAAATGAAATTTCACGAGCATCGCGTTTGTCTTTAGGGCCTCCATAATCACGTGTTAAAGTTTCCGGTAATTCGGTGTACCCAGTTTTGGAGAAAAGTTTTATCATCATTTTCATGTATTGATATATATATATATAGAATGTATATATGACTCTTTCATATCACCTTAAAGCTCCACTATACAATACTGTTCATATATTTTGCGATTCTTCGCAATACTCATTAATTTCGTAAAGAAGGAATTGATGGTAAAAATGTTGTTATGGCAGGAAAAAAAGCTAGAAAAAAAATGTACATCGTTGTACTTTTTCACATTCATCTTTACTTACTTTTCAATATTGTACATATACACGATACAGAATGTGTACACAGAATTATGGTCTCAAGAATATTGACGATCGTTTTCTCTTATCGCAATTCCCTTTGGTTTAATAATAATCAGCGAAATCGGATGGAAAGTAAGAAAATTGGAAAAAGGTAGCATCGGACTCGTGAGTGAAAAGTATGGAAAAATCAGGGAGATAAAGGACGCGTTGCAAAACAATGTGACGGAAATTTTGCACTGACCCCCAGCCGTAAGACATGTTCATGTCAAAATGCTCGACTAATAAAATAAGATATTACCATTTCATATAGTCAACAGGTACTGTCACAAAATATATAAGCAACAAGGTAAATGAAAGGTTGCACGAATATATTTGGACGAACTCGGTACACTATATTATGATAGTTTCACTCTCGGTACCATCTGTATAAGAAATGTGGTCACTGTTCTTCACATATAGATAACCAAATGATGAAGTGTACTTGTCGTAATCGTATTCCACGATTCCTCTGCAGTTCTCTTGGGTACTTTAGCTCCTTCGTTTTTATTTTATTTGAATACGTTATCAGAATATCCAGTGCAGGGGAAGGGAGATGAAAGACAAAAAACGCGTTACAAAACAATGTGACGGAAATTTTGGACTGACCTCCAGCCATAAGACATGTTCATGTCAAAATGCTCGACTAATAAAATAAGGGATTACCATCTGTCATAGTCAACAGGTACTATCACAAAATATATAAGCAACAAGGTAAATGAAAGGTTGTACGAATATATTTGGACGAACTCGGTACACTATATTATGATAATTTCACTCTCGGTACCATCTGTATAAGAAATGTGGTCACTGTTCTTCACATATAGATAACCAAATGATGAGGTGTAAACAAAAAAATTACCCGAACCTTTCATCTTACACGATTCCTCTGCAGTTCTCTTGGGTACTTTAGCTCCTTCGTTTTTATTTCATTTGAATACGTTATCAGAATATCCAGTGCAGGGAAAGGGAGATGGAAGCGCGGATGCAAAACAGGGGACACGTTTTTTCTCTTACAACCTGTGGGACACGCGGATATGAAACATCCCTGATGCAGTACTCGAGGTAATGTTGCGAATAATTTCCTGGTAGAAGTGACGTTACATGGTGCCGTGGCTAACCAGAATAATAATATTTTAATATTATCCCGTTCAAATGCGAGTTTATCGATTACCAGAGTGTTCTAAATTGTTGTAAAATTGTCCTGACCCTTTCGTTTCTCATATGTGCCCGTAATTATGAAAGTGGTCTAAGTCATATACTTTTTGTTTCGAAATTACATTGAATTAATTTCGTTTGAAATAATATTGCGTGAAATAACTGATAAACTCATTTTTTTTTAAATTTTGACTTAGACCACTTTCATAATTATGGGCACATATCAGAGCCTTCGATAATTGTATATCGATCGAAATATGAGAGCTCGACGCCATTTTGGTTCTGGTCTGGGATGAGTTATAAAATTTTTTCCAAAAATCCAAATTTTGAATGTGTCAGGACAATTCTTAGATGATCAGGAGTGACGTGTCAAAGTTTCGGACAGTTTGGTCTAATACCCTTAAAAAAAAGTGTTGTATTCGAATCGACTGATTTGAAGGGGGTTTCACCTTAACTTCGGTGATCTTACGAAAACCGGTGTATCGACGTAAACGTTGACACCCTGCCGGATTTCTTGAAAAACTACGAGACGTGGGGATTCAACGAGGACCCCCTCTCCAGGTAAAATATCCGCTTATATGAGGAATTAGCCATGATTTCCAATAAAGAGATATGGAAACACGGTGAAGGTTGACCTCCTCGGAGAGTAGTCGCCATTGGTATCTCGAGCGGTGCGGAGCAGAAGTTGTTATTGTGATCTAGAACAGAACTGTATAGTCGGAAGAAAAGTCGTAGTTGCTACGATGAAGAATGAAGCCTGTTGAGAAAGACGCGCGTAGGACACGAAGATGAGACGAAGGATGAAGGAGTCGACCGATCGACGTCGAACGACGATCAACGACGGCGATGTGATCGACGTTTTCCTGAGACACGGTGAGGTGACCTCGTCTTCAAGAATGGGGAGAAATAACATAGGTTTGGGATTGAGTCCTCGTCCGAAGGATAGTATCTACAAAGTGGTAAAATTTAAAATCTCTTCGCCCTCAATTAACACATTCGCGTGATCTTACGAAAACCAGTGTATCGACGTAAGCGTTGACACCCTGCCGGATTTCTTGAAGAACTACGAGACGTGAGGATTCAACGAGGATCCCCTCTCCAGGTAGAAGATCCGCTTATATGAGGGATTAGCCATGATTTCCAATAAAGAGATATGGAAACACGGTGAAGGTTGACCTCCTCGGAGAGTAGTCGCCATTGGCATCTCGAGCGGTGCGGAGCAGTTGTTGTTATTGTGATCTAGAACAGAACTGTATAGTCGGAAGAAAAGTGCCAATGGGAGTGGTTCCGGAAGAAGAGTCGTAGTTGCTACGACGAAGAATGAAGCCTGTTGAGAAAGACGCGCGTAGGACACGAAGACGAGAAGAAGGATGAAGGAGTCGACCGATCGACGTCGAACGACGATCAACGATCAACGACGGCGATGTGATCAACGTTTTCCTGAGACACGGTAAGGTGACCTCGTCTTCAAGAATGGGGAGAAATAACATAGGTTTGGGATTGAGTCCTCGTCCGAAGGATAGTATCTAAAAAGTGGTAAAATTTTTGGCGGAATTTTTCAACAATGTTTTTTCAATGACCCCTGGGATTCAGGCGGTTCAAGACAAGTTGAAATAGGCTCTCGACCCTCGCGAAATTTGTGGTAAAATTTAAGATCTATTCGCCCTCAATTAGGATAAGCCTTATTGCGTTGTTCGGCATTTTTCAACAATGTTTTTTCAATGACCCCTGGGATTCGGACGGTTCAAGACGAGTTTAAATAAGCTCTCGACCCTCATGAAATGAAGCAGGCAATAAGTCCCTTTCTGAAATATTGCCTTCGATATTTCGATGGCCGCGGTGAATTAAAAAATACATTGTCGCGCACGAAACAGAGGGCAACATACCAAATGTTTGAACTTCATACGTGCCCCAGTGGGACTAAATCCGGGAAATGGTCACACAATTAAAAAGACGAATCCCAAGTTTCGCGAACCATCGTGCGAAAATATTCCGCAAGTAAAACGTCGGTGCCGCGTCTTTTGTGAAGTCCCCGTTTCCAAAAGACGTAAAGGTATTCGACGTGGCCGTTGAAGTAGGTAACCACGTGGGTACGCAAAGTCGTAAAAGGAAAGCTTGTCGTGGACCAGGAAATTCCAGAAGAGGAATGTTCCTGTCGCGAATCCTGGCAGAAGACGCGACTAGGCGGATTCCATGTGTCGCGACTAATCGCGAAGGCGACGTTCGCGTAATCTGCTAATCTGCCGGCAGCTTCGGTTGGTTACGGTTTTGTCTCGCCGCTCCCTTGACAATACCAGCTTTGACCGGGCACTAGTCATACTCCCTTAATGGATGGTAATTACTTACGAGAGAGCTTTGCTTTGCTCCCGTTAGTAAGATATACGGTCATTTATCGCGCTACCAGCGCTAAAAGTCGCGGATCGGGATTTAATCCTGCTCTCAGGAAGATCGATTTAGGACTTAATATCAGACGCGTCTTCCTCCAGGAACGTTGTAAACTGTACATCGTTGTAACCCTGTTTTACCAGACAGAACTAGAAATGACAAAAATCCTCTGTGAAAGTTAGTTTCTAGTTGTACGAAGTCCAGTTTTAACAGTGATTTTCAGTCTAAACTAGTTTTATCGCGTTGCTCGATTGAAGAAATTAGTTGTAGTTAATAGAATCCGTACATTGTTGCAATCCCGTTTTACCAGATAGAACTAGAAATAAGAAAAATCCTTTGTGAAACTTAGTTTCTAGTTGCATGAAGTCCAGCTTGAACAGTGATTTACTGTCTGAACTAATTTTATCATCTTGTTCGTTTGAAGAAATTAGTTCAAATTCGAGATGCGCGTCCCACTACCAACGCAATGTTGTGAAATTTTAAATTCGATGTCATACATTCATGGTAAAGAATCGATATTCATGTGAATATTGATGTACTTGGTATCCGTTAATAGGACATCTGGTAATTTATCGCAGTTCCAACACAAAAAGCCGTGGATGATTGCGATTTTGCGATACCTTCAACAAGATCATGTTTAAATTACATTCAAGCCGCGTGCTTAAATACCGATCTTGTGAATTGTACAGATGTAGGTATGGTGTCATACGTTGAGGGTAAAGAATCGATATTCGTATGAATATTGATGTACTCTGCTCAGTTAGCAGGGCAGCCGGTAATTTATCGCAGTTTCAACACGAAAAGCCGTGGATGATCGCGATTTTGTGATGCCTTCAACAAGATCGGGTTTAAATTAAATTCAAGCCACGTGCCTAAGTACCGATCTTGTGAATTGTACAGGTGTAGGTATGGTGTCGTACATTGAGGGTAAAGAATCGATATTCGTATGAATATTGATGTACTTTGTCTCCATTAGCAGGGCAGTCAGTAATTTACCGCAGTTTCAACACGAAAAGCCGTGGATGATCGCGATTTAGTGGTGCTTTCTACAGGATCGGATTCAGAAATTCAAGATGCACGTCCCACTACCAACGCAACGTTGTGAAATATTAAGTGCTATGTTATACATTCAGGGTAAAGAATCGATGCTCATGTGAATATTGATGTACTTGGTCTCCGTTAATAGGACATCTGGTAATTTACCGTAATTCGAACACGAAAGGCCGTGGATGATTGCAATGTAGTTGTACTTTCTACGGGATCGGATTCAGAAATTCAAGATGCGCGTCCCACTACCAACGCAACATTGTGAAATATTAAGTGCGATGTCATACGTTCCGGGTGAAGAATCGATACTCGTATGAATATTAATGTACTTTGTCTCCGTTAATAGGACATCTGGTAATTTACCGCAGTTCCAACACGAAAGGCCGTGGATGATTGCAATTTAGTGGTACTAAAGAATCGGTACTGATGAAAGCATTGATGTTGTGATGGTGCACCTTTTCTATAGTGTCAAATTCCAAATCACTACAAGGATTAAGATACATACCATGTGTAGAAAATAAGTAACGTATTCATCATGTAATGGCACCAGTTCACTCGTTTTGGAAACTACAAGGGCAACAATAATTACTCTACATACCCCTGATTTAAGAAGCGTTTAACACCCATCCAACATCTAGTGATCCGTTCAAATCCGAATATGATTTTCTGACATCCACGTGGTCAAGCCAGAATATTTTGGTGTACGTGTGAGGAGTCGAGTCTAGAAGTGAAAATAATTGATGCATTCCCCATGTGACACCAATTAATCAATTATCTCATTTTGGAAATTACTTAAGCAAGAAGTCGACTCCCCGTTTTCGTAATTGAAAAAATTCTGTTAAATTTAAACTCGGATGTGATCTTCTGTTATCTGCTTGATCGGAAGAACTGCATATTCTGGATCTACGGGTAGAGTGCCCCATCTACGTGGGTTTCTCCTCCGCGATGTTCTTTCCACTATTTAATTCCGTTCCCTTAGGCCTTTTCTGCAGCTGACGATGTCACAAGGCGTTCCGGAATGTCCCTTGCTTCCATTTCTCTCTTTCAAGATCCTGAAAGTTCTTCCGGAGGGCGTCCCAGAAGCGCTTTCTTTCCTCCTCAAGTTCGAGCTTAACTCCTTGAAGGAAGGCTTCGGGAATGTCCCCTTTCGTCCTGCCAGGATTCCACTCTTCCGGTGAATCTTCCGGGATGCCTCTCGCTCTGTTTCTAATTTCCAGATATCCAGTCCTGCGGGAAGATTTCCTTGCTCCCCTCGGCTACCACGACCGAGTCTTTCGGAAGTTGTCGGAAATGTCCCTTTCCTCTTGCTCCTGTGGGTCTTGACGTCCCCGTATTCTCGGAACGCTTTCATGGTGCCCTCGTCTATTCTCTCTTAGGATTGGTCTCGGATGGGACCTTCTACTTTCCTGCTACTTGCAGGTCCATTTAGACATTTCTTTTCATCCAAAGGACAATCCAGAGGCCTTCCGTCTTCTCTACATATCACTTCTATTCCCCTCTACCTCTCTATTTATAATTGACACTTTTCTTCGGCCACCTTCAGAGTACGCAAAACTTTCAACGTATCATCACAAGAGAACCCTTCCGCGACCCTCCTAAAACGACCATTTCTTCCTTGATTACTTGCTTACCTAGCCGGAAGCTCAGAATTCGAAAAATCGTACATTTTTAAGGGATGATATGCAGTTCTCATAGGCGAAATTCAAGAATTTTTTTTTTCATAACTAAAATGCATTTTTCAATGGAAAACGGGGCGTGATTTCATAGTACAACTAGTAAACTTAATGTAATAGTATATAATATTATATAATTTTCTTCGTTAAGATATATTTAAAAATTGGGAAGGCCCCGTTTCCAAAAGACGTAAAGGTATTCGACGTGGCCGTTGAAGTAGGTAACCACGTGGGTACGCAAAGTCGTAAAAGGAAAGCTTGTCGTGGACCAGGAAATTCCAGAAGAGGAATGTTCCTGTCGCGAATCCTGGCAGAAGACGCGACTAGGCGGATTCCATGTGTCGCGACTAATCGCGAAGGCGACGTTCGCGTAATCTGCTAATCTGCCGGCAGCTTCGGTTGGTTACGGTTTTGTCTCGCCGCTCCCTTGACAATACCAGCTTTGACCGGGCACTAGTCATACTCCCTTAATGGATGGTAATTACTTACGAGAGAGCTTTGCTTTGCTCCCGTTAGTAAGATATACGGTCATTTATCGCGCTACCAGCGCTAAAAGTCGCGGATCGGGATTTAATCCTGCTCTCAGGAAGATCGATTTAGGACTTAATATCAGACGCGTCTTCCTCCAGGAACGTTGTAAACTGTACATCGTTGTAACCCTGTTTTACCAGACAGAACTAGAAATGACAAAAATCCTCTGTGAAAGTTAGTTTCTAGTTGTACGAAGTCCAGTTTTAACAGTGATTTTCAGTCTAAACTAGTTTTATCGCGTTGCTCGATTGAAGAAATTAGTTGTAGTTAATAGAATCCGTACATTGTTGCAATCCCGTTTTACCAGATAGAACTAGAAATAAGAAAAATCCTTTGTGAAACTTAGTTTCTAGTTGCATGAAGTCCAGCTTGAACAGTGATTTACTGTCTGAACTAATTTTATCATCTTGTTCGTTTGAAGAAATTAGTTCAAATTCGAGATGCGCGTCCCACTACCAACGCAATGTTGTGAAATTTTAAATTCGATGTCATACATTCATGGTAAAGAATCGATATTCATGTGAATATTGATGTACTTGGTATCCGTTAATAGGACATCTGGTAATTTATCGCAGTTCCAACACAAAAAGCCGTGGATGATTGCGATTTTGCGATACCTTCAACAAGATCATGTTTAAATTACATTCAAGCCGCGTGCTTAAATACCGATCTTGTGAATTGTACAGATGTAGGTATGGTGTCATACGTTGAGGGTAAAGAATCGATATTCGTATGAATATTGATGTACTCTGCTCAGTTAGCAGGGCAGCCGGTAATTTATCGCAGTTTCAACACGAAAAGCCGTGGATGATCGCGATTTTGTGATGCCTTCAACAAGATCGGGTTTAAATTAAATTCAAGCCACGTGCCTAAGTACCGATCTTGTGAATTGTACAGGTGTAGGTATGGTGTCGTACATTGAGGGTAAAGAATCGATATTCGTATGAATATTGATGTACTTTGTCTCCATTAGCAGGGCAGTCAGTAATTTACCGCAGTTTCAACACGAAAAGCCGTGGATGATCGCGATTTAGTGGTGCTTTCTACAGGATCGGATTCAGAAATTCAAGATGCACGTCCCACTACCAACGCAACGTTGTGAAATATTAAGTGCTATGTTATACATTCAGGGTAAAGAATCGATGCTCATGTGAATATTGATGTACTTGGTCTCCGTTAATAGGACATCTGGTAATTTACCGTAATTCGAACACGAAAGGCCGTGGATGATTGCAATGTAGTTGTACTTTCTACGGGATCGGATTCAGAAATTCAAGATGCGCGTCCCACTACCAACGCAACATTGTGAAATATTAAGTGCGATGTCATACGTTCCGGGTGAAGAATCGATACTCGTATGAATATTAATGTACTTTGTCTCCGTTAATAGGACATCTGGTAATTTACCGCAGTTCCAACACGAAAGGCCGTGGATGATTGCAATTTAGTGGTACTAAAGAATCGGTACTGATGAAAGCATTGATGTTGTGATGGTGCACCTTTTCTATAGTGTCAAATTCCAAATCACTACAAGGATTAAGATACATACCATGTGTAGAAAATAAGTAACGTATTCATCATGTAATGGCACCAGTTCACTCGTTTTGGAAACTACAAGGGCAACAATAATTACTCTACATACCCCTGATTTAAGAAGCGTTTAACACCCATCCAACATCTAGTGATCCGTTCAAATCCGAATATGATTTTCTGACATCCACGTGGTCAAGCCAGAATATTTTGGTGTACGTGTGAGGAGTCGAGTCTAGAAGTGAAAATAATTGATGCATTCCCCATGTGACACCAATTAATCAATTATCTCATTTTGGAAATTACTTAAGCAAGAAGTCGACTCCCCGTTTTCGTAATTGAAAAAATTCTGTTAAATTTAAACTCGGATGTGATCTTCTGTTATCTGCTTGATCGGAAGAACTGCATATTCTGGATCTACGGGTAGAGTGCCCCATCTACGTGGGTTTCTCCTCCGCGATGTTCTTTCCACTATTTAATTCCGTTCCCTTAGGCCTTTTCTGCAGCTGACGATGTCACAAGGCGTTCCGGAATGTCCCTTGCTTCCATTTCTCTCTTTCAAGATCCTGAAAGTTCTTCCGGAGGGCGTCCCAGAAGCGCTTTCTTTCCTCCTCAAGTTCGAGCTTAACTCCTTGAAGGAAGGCTTCGGGAATGTCCCCTTTCGTCCTGCCAGGATTCCACTCTTCCGGTGAATCTTCCGGGATGCCTCTCGCTCTGTTTCTAATTTCCAGATATCCAGTCCTGCGGGAAGATTTCCTTGCTCCCCTCGGCTACCACGACCGAGTCTTTCGGAAGTTGTCGGAAATGTCCCTTTCCTCTTGCTCCTGTGGGTCTTGACGTCCCCGTATTCTCGGAACGCTTTCATGGTGCCCTCGTCTATTCTCTCTTAGGATTGGTCTCGGATGGGACCTTCTACTTTCCTGCTACTTGCAGGTCCATTTAGACATTTCTTTTCATCCAAAGGACAATCCAGAGGCCTTCCGTCTTCTCTACATATCACTTCTATTCCCCTCTACCTCTCTATTTATAATTGACACTTTTCTTCGGCCACCTTCAGAGTACGCAAAACTTTCAACGTATCATCACAAGAGAACCCTTCCGCGACCCTCCTAAAACGACCATTTCTTCCTTGATTACTTGCTTACCTAGCCGGAAGCTCAGAATTCGAAAAATCGTACATTTTTAAGGGATGATATGCAGTTCTCATAGGCGAAATTCAAGAATTTTTTTTTTCATAACTAAAATGCATTTTTCAATGGAAAACGGGGCGTGATTTCATAGTACAACTAGTAAACTTAATGTAATAGTATATAATATTATATAATTTTCTTCGTTAAGATATATTTAAAAATTGGCGAGGTACAGAAGTTCTCCGAAAGTTTTTCTTTTTTTCGGTGACCACGATATCTAAAAAAGTATTTCACCGATCAGCTTCAAATTTTTGGGGCTCATTCAGCACATGGAGGACTGCTGAATGGACGAAGGATTCTTTTTTTCTATGAAAACTTGGTGTTTTATTAAAGAAAAGCAAAATTGTTATAAGACGAATAAAGTGATTTTTTTAGTAAAACCCCTGCCATTTCGGTAAAAATCAAAATTTAAAAAAAATCCTTCGTTCAACAGTCCTCCATGTGTAGAATGAGCCCTAAAAATTTGAGGTCGATCGGTGAAATACTTTTTGAGATACAGTGGTCACCGCAAAAAAAAAAAAAGGAAAACTTTTTCGGAGCATTGCTGTACCTCGCCAATTTTTAAATAAATCTTGAAATCAAAGGAAATACTTCAGTTTTCTGGGTCCGTTTTTGGTACGGCTTCCAGGGAACGAGACAATTTCGATATTCAGTCAAATTCGAAATCCACCAGACACGAGTTAGGTGAAGCCCCGATATCAGGGTTGAAGGGAGGAAGGGTGAAATGGTCGCGATCGAAAGAAGATCCCGTCTGATTTCGGCTTGAACGAGGGATGTAAAAGTTTCTACTTCGTCTCTCATGCAAGGGTCAACGTAGAAGGTATACGATGCCGTATCATTGTCATATCTTCGCAGTCAGCGCAGAAGCATTTATGGTCACCACACCCACCTCTGTTCCTGCCTCATGGGCTCCTGGAGTCGGTACTTTTAGCCATCATAAAAAGACTTATGTGACCTGTACGAGTGGAAAAAGTCTGAAGCTTGCGACAATGGAAGGAGTGGTGTCGAAAGAATCGGATCCGAGGACTATGGATCGTCCACGATCGATCCAACACCGTAGCGTTAATTTAGAAAACTAACTGTGTACCTGCTTTATGAAGGGAGAAGTATATCTTTTCTTTTTACGTTCGTGGCATTAGGATGTTGGGACAAAATGACTCATTTTCCGTTTCAGGGGTAGTAATCGGTGTTTTTTGCACTGCACGCTAGAAGGCGAACAGCTCCTAGTAGTTCTGATTAATTGTTTTTAAACCAGACTTCTACTGGGATGAAGCGTACGGAGGGATGCAGCTTCGCGTTACGTTCTTCTAGTTGAGGATCGACGACTTCCGTCGTTCGTTGTAAAAAGCAGAGTGTCGTTTTAGGAGTTACGTGATTGGTTCGTTGGCAGAGATGCCCAAAAATGTCGCCTCCCACGACTTCGGCAGCGAGGGTAGCCAGATCGAGTACGGCCTGACCATGCCTTTGTAAGATCACGTACCGTCCGAGGCTATTTTTTATGGTCTTGTTTCCCAACCCTTCGCGGAAGTTCGGTTCCTTCGCACGAAGGCAAAACAACATTTGGCGGCCAAATGCACACCGTGAGAATGCGGAGAAAGTAAAAAATTCCCAGGATGGTACGAGGTCTCGTGAAGTTATAACTATATACTCTAATTACTACAAGCATTTTTGTTATGGACGTAACAATCGGTATCGACAATGAAAGTCGCCCTTTGTTGCTTCCATAGTAGTCCTGACTGGCTGGCGGATGATGGCAAACTGTCCAAGGGGGGCTGATCAGGAGCCAAATATCCAGCCAGGCAGGACTTATATTATCCTTTCAACCCTGAAGAAGTCCAACCGAACTGACTACCCTGCATCCTGGCACCGCCTTCACCGTTTCCCATGCCATGTACGGATACGTGGGGCGGTGGAAAATACGTGGTGTCTCTCGTGGGACCACCTTCCTTGCCACGTGGAGGATTTTTACGTGCACTCCACCAGTGTTCAGGCTGTTCGGCGTGGAACGTATTGAACGTGAAACTCACCACGTGTTATCGGGGTGCATCCCTTCTTTCTCCTTTTTCCGGCATAACCGTAAGCGCGTTACGGTCGGCGTGGACCGTTCGCTACGGGATGCATGCTTTGGAAACTTGTTTCCCCAGCTTGTACTCTTTTTCTCCTGCCCCCGGTTTCCTTACGTCTTTCGCCACCCTTTGGCGGCCAACTTTTGCCCCTCTAACCCGTCCATTTCTTCCGCGTCGATAGTGCAAGAAATATGATGAATCCCGACTCGACTACATCATTTATTGGCTCACTTCCCCAAACAACGTTGTTTCAGTTGTTTTATTCACTAGATATTTTATGGCATATTTTATTTATTAAGAGTGTCAAATAACTGATGGCTTTCTTGTAAAATTAAGCCATCAGTCCTTTGGATGTGTTCTCGTCATTGTCAAATATGATGAATCCCGATTCGACTACATCACTTATTGGCTCACTTCCCCAAACAACGTTGTTTCAGTTGTTTTATTCACTAGATATTTTATGGCATATTTTATGTATTAAGAGTGTCAAATAACTGATGGCTTTCTTGTAAAATTAAGCCATCAGTTCTTCGGACGAGTTCTCGTCATTGTCACATATGATGAGTTCCGACTCGACCATATCACTTGTTGGCTCACTTTCCCAAACAACGTTATTCCAGTTGTTTTATTTACTACATATTTTATGGCATATTTTATGTATTAAGAGTGTCAAATAACTGATGGCTTTCTTGTAAAATTAAGCCATCAGTCCTTTGGATGTGTTCTCGTCATTGTCAAATATGCTGAGTCCCGATTCGACCACATCACTTGTTGGCTTACTTTCCCAAACAAGGTTGTTTCAGTTGTTTTATTCACTAGATATTTTATGGCATATTTTATGTATTAAGAGTGTCAAATAACTGATGGCTTTCTTGAAATATTAAGCCATCAGTTCTTTGGATGAGTTCTCGTCATTGTCAAATATGATGAATCCCGATTCGACCACATCACTCGTTGGCTCACTTTCCCAAACAACGTTGTTTCAGTTGTTTTATTCACTAGATATTTCATGGCATATTTTATTTATTAAGAGGGTCAAATAACTGTTGACTTTCTCGTATAATTAAACCATCAGTTCTTTGAATAAGTTCTCGGCATTAATTAAATGGAATTGCCGTTGCCAATTAATTCAGAATATATCATGATTACTTGGCGCGTCTTGTAGGATTTACTATATGTACTCCACATTTATGTATATCATTGCAAATTACATGATTACTGCGATAGTATGACAACTAACAGCGTACACCTCTACTAGTACCTTTAACAAGAAATTTTCTGAAATTTACTGAGCAGTAATTTGTGTATGCCCTCAATAATTGCAATGTTTAAGATATAGCGTTGGAAAATCTATTTGTTCATTAGTTTTATTCTTACTTGAATTGAAACAACTATTCGAGCTGTCACCAGTGATTTGAGTATCCTTCGAATACTAAAATATAATATTACAGGAAAATGGAAAAAGAACGGTCAGTGTCGATGTCCTCACATTGTGATTGTTTTATGCGTTTTAGTTATTCAAAAAATTCTTGAAGTTTTAAAATAAAACTTGTGTTTCAAGAATCGTTATTCAAAATTCTGCATCGTTTCCGTGAACTGTTTTAAAAGGTTATTTTAATATATTTGAACGTATTACACTTTGTATAATGTATAACTAATTATGGGCGTTTCCTTTCATTCGCATATAAAAATGATCTGAAAGGTTTTTTACATTTTCAATTGATGGTACGCGGGTAATTTGGAATATTTTTATGTTAATATATAAATTTGTTAGAGACTGAAGAAATAATTGTTTCAAAATGCTTTTAATTACAAAAAGAACGTGAAAAGAGTACTTGCGCCGTTTATGCCGCCTGTTGGTTGCAAGTGTCGCGTGCTGCTTTGCTTACAGAGTGCTCATTACGATTTACCTTTGCACAGTCATTAAAACGCATTTCGAGTTTTGCGTTGTGCTTACAGTTCAGTTTTCTGCATATGTTCACTTATGATAATATGAATACAACTTGAAACCATCGTGACGTGACTGGGACTTACTACTGATGTCCAACTATTTTATTGTTTACTTACTTGAATACGTAGTCTTTTCAATTCCATTGTCGTGCAATTGAAAAGACTACCTGTTCAGGTAAGTAAAGGACTACACGCAAAAGGAATGCCAACTACTTTTCAAAGACGTGAACATGTGCGATATGAATTATCACAAAAATAACAAATTTTATACGCACTTTCACAAATTAATTACCTATTAACGCCGAATCTATCAATGTTTCTAATCTTGTTGAAAGCATTGCAAATTGTATATCACTCGAATTACTTAGTTTTCATTCAAGAAACTCTTCGAGCGTTTCATTTCGATCAAAATTCTTTTTTAATTACATATTTTCTACAGCGGCCTCGTGTTTAATTGAAAGCAATTTAAATTTAATTGGCACGAGGAAAATCTCTTTCAAATACGCCATATTGGCAATAAAATATGCAGTGAAAGTTAATTAAAATATCTGTTATTTGTAAAATTATTGATAAATATGGTAGAAGTTTGTTGACATCATGTAAGAACTAAGAGTGTGAAAAAAGACCAGAATTTTCAACAAAATTACACAAAAATGAACAGAACGTACACGAGATTGAACGTAAGTACCTTGATCTATCACTTACCGAATAGAACAAAGTGGAAGATGTTGAAAAATGTGCACAATCTCTTTTCGCGATTTGAATTTAATGTCAACTAATTATGGGGATGGGAGATAATCGTTCTTCAATTCAAACTATTAGGGCATTAAGATAAATTACAAATTTGAACAATAATATCCAAAAAAGGAACAAGAGTGAGATTAGATACAACGTATACACCCTATGGTAACGTTTTTCGAGTAGAGCGAAGTACAAGATTGTACAAAATTATCTAGGATGTAGATGTTGAAAAATGTGCACAAACTCCTTTCGCGATTTGAATTGAATGTGAACTAATCAGTGGAGACGGGAAAGAATCGTTCTCCAATTCAAGATACGAGGGCATTAAGATAAGTTACAACTTTGTACAATCCAAAAAAGGAACAAGAGTGAGATTAGATACAGCGTATGCAGTCTGTGGTAATGCTTCCCAAGTAGAGCGAAGTGCAAGATTGTGAAAAATTGTTTAGGATTGTCTAGGATGAAGATGTTGAGAAATGTGCACAAACTCCCTTCGCGATTTGAATTGAATGTGAACTAATCAGTGGAGACGGGAAAGAATCGTTCTCCAATTCAAGATACGAGGGCATTAAAATAAGTTACAAATTTGAACAATATTATCCAAAAAAGGAACAAGAGTGAGATTGGGTACAGCGTATGCAGCCTGTGGTAATGCTTTCCAAGTAGAGCGAAGTGCAAGATTGTGAAAAATTGTCTAGGATCTCCCTTCGCCACATGAATCTGGTCCGGGCCAGTTTGTGGGGACGGGAAAGAATCATTTCCCAATTCGATTTGTGGGCGACGCCTGGAAAGAAGGGAAAGAGTGGCCGCCTTGATTCGCTCGTTCGCGTATCATCTCGCACGTCCTTCCAGGTCCTGGCAGCATCCTCGCTCCATGAGTTATAGACTTTGTTTTATACTTAATAATAAAGTTCCGGGGATAAAAGTGAAGTTAAAAGTTACGGCGTTCGTGATGCCGAGGAATGATAAATGGTTGGTCCCAGCATCGTCCAGGCACTGTTGGTGTACATCAGGGAAAGGCTTTCACTGGTTCTCTTTCTACTGCGAAAGTAGGAAACTTATTTATTTCATTACGTCGCGACGTGAATAACATAGAAAAATGCAGGGTCCGACGAATACACGAATAAGAGTTCTCGGTAAAGTACAAATTGTCATTGCAGTTTCCTCGTTCTTGTACATTCTTAGATTTCCACCAACAAGGACAATTTTCCAACACCCTGAAGGGTGCTTCAGTTCCGAAGTTACCTGACTGATGTTACTCCCTACTTCACTTATCTTATGATATTATAATATCAAACAGTCTTGAGTCAACCTCGAGTATCACGAAGATTACCTATTAGAGCGGGTTAAGCATTAAGTATAAAAATACAAGAAGCGTTAAAGCTACTATAGACCTATAGGTATGTGCCTTCAATTCGACGCTCTTTGGATTGTCTAATTTTAAAGAGATCCGCGTTTTTACCCTCTTTTCTTCTATTACGACAGCTGCGCGCTAATTACATAATTACTTCAATAGGCTTAGTCTTAATTACATTAATTTTGTCTATTGGTAACCGTTAGATTCTATATTACGTTGCATCGTAGCCTCCTCCCAGAATTGTTCTATAAAATCCGCGAAACGTCCGATCATTCGAAAAATGCTCACAAGCGGAATGTCCTACTTTGAGAAAAAAAACCACGTTAAACTGATATCGAGAAATTATGATTGATGAAAAATATCTTAGCCAACGGGTAGCTTAATGAGCTTAAAGGTAGCTTAAACGATATAACCTCTTCTTCATCTTGATATATTTCATCACTTTTTAGATACGGATTTCATTTAATTGTGTTAACGCTTCAATTCCGTGAATTCCCCTTATTAGCGGAAGAGTTCTCGCTAGATGACTTGTTCCCATAATTTTTAGACCATATAGACGTACTAGACATGACTTATAGTTCACTAGATCCTTGACTTATAAGTAGCTTAAATGATAAAACCCTCTAATTATCATCCATCACTTGATGGGTATCAGTTTTCGTTCAATTGAACCCAACGCTTTAATTGAATCAATTCCCACTGTTGGCGATAAAGTTCCAGTTTGGGGTTTTGCTCCACCTATTTTGGATAGTATGAGCTTTCCAGTCTTGATTTATAGATAGTTTAAACGATACAACCCACTTCTGATCACTTTTTAGAAACCAGTCACTATTTAAATGTACCAGTAATCTGTTTCCGTGAATCGCCACTATTAAATCCTGTTTGATGATTTGACTCCACTTATTTTCAACAATGTAAGCATGCTAGTCTTGATTTTTAGAGTTTAAACTACAGAAGCCACTTATCATCCGTCACTTCTTAGATGTCGGTTTCCGTTTAATCGTCCCAACGCTTTGATTGCCTGAGTTTGCGCCATTAACAGAAGAATTCGCGTTTGAGAATTTGCCCTCATCCTTTTTGGACAACATAGGTATGATAGACTTGACGTCCAGGTTTACCGCAGCACCAGCTCCTATTTTGCTCATCACTTTTTAGGAAGAAGTCATTATTTAAATGTACCAGCAATCTGTTTTCGTGAATCGCCACTATTAATTCCCGTTTGATGATTTGACTCCACTTATTTTCGACAATGTAAGCATGCTAGTCTGATTTGTAGAGTTTGAACTACAGAAACCACCTGTCATCCGTCACTTCTTAGATGTCGGTTTCCGTTTAATCGTCCCAACGCTTTGATTGCCTGAGTCTGCGCCATTAACAGAAGAATTCGCGTTTGAGAATTTGCCCTCATCCTTTTTGGACAACATAGGTATGATAGACTTGACGTCCAGGTTTGCCGTAACACCAGCTCCTATTTTGCTCATCACTTTTTAGGAATCAGTCATTATTTAAATGTACCAGCAATCTGTTTCCGTGAATCGCCACTACTAATTCCTGTTTCACTTCTTTTCGACAATGTAAGCATGTTAGTCTTGATTCATAGAGTTTAAACTACAGAAGCCACTTGTCATCCGTCACTTCTTAGATGTCGGTTTCCGTTTAATCGTCCCAACGCTTTGATTGCCTGAGTTTGCGCCATTAACAGAAGAGTTCGCGTTTGAGAATTTGTCCCCATCCTTTTTGGACAACATAGGTATGCTAGACTTGACGTCCAGGTTTGCCGCAGCACCAGCTCCTATTTTGCTCATTGGTACCGCAGCTACTTTCTGTACAATTTCCACTCTCTCCGCATAGATCTTCTCGGCATCTTCCTTTTTTCTGGAGAACGAAGGAATCCTCGAGACTTTTGGTTTCTCCTTCAGGGCTGGCTTCTCGTATTGACGTTCCAGTGTCCTGTCCCTCTCGGTATTTTGAACATTCTGCCTTTCCGGAGACGGAATCGCAGACACCTTGGGGATGTTCCTGTTGTCTTTATTCCTGGAAAGGGTCGTCGTTGGCTTTATAATTATCCTTGGCTGATTCGAACTTGCATTTGTCTTTGTATCTCTCGGCACTATTACAATTTTGGGGTCATCTTTGCCGTCTATTCCTGTTCTGGATGAGACTGGTTCTGCCGCAGAAGAGACCGCGTGGTAAGGTTGCATTATCGATCTCTGCTGGTCCATCATCGGACCGGACTCTGGTTCCTGATACGCGATCAATTTCTCACGTAGAACTCCTTCATTTCTTGGAGTAATAACTATCTTCGGTTCCTGGTTTTCCAAGTTGCCGCAACCCCCTGTCAAGTTCGACATAGTCTCGCTAAACTTCTGACCCATAGGATTTCTGGGTGTGATCACGATTCTAGGCTCCCCGACAGGTTTTGGTTTCCAACCTTGAGATTCGCTCCCAACGGGGAGCTGCCGAGGTGATTCAACTCCGACGTTCAGGATCTGTGGATCGGACGCGGAGGGTCCATATACACCTGCAGCCGAGTCCTCATTACCTGTTCCGTGCATTACGTCCGACCTGTACCAGTTTGGATTTCCAATGCTGGTGTTTGGCATGGATAAGTTCAAAACACGGTCCGACCTGGAATTTGTATCATTAAAGCGGCACCAGTTCGGAGTTCCGATGGCTCTGATTCGATCGCTTTGATGTAAATTACCTTCTGTAGAAATGGCGTTTCTCGGTGACATGTACGGTCCATGAAGAGGACACATAGGGTTATCGTGCCGCTCCTCTCCCCTAATTTCGTGCTTTGACCGATCCATCATGGTCATGCCAAAGACTCTCGGAAGGTCGTCATCTGATTTGTCAACGATGTTGGGGTCGGAGTTGTTCTTCGAGGACGAGTCCTGCCTCTTCAAGAGAGGACCGATGTGAAGTTCCGTCGTAACGGGCTCTCTTTCCCCTGAGTTCTCTAGTTCTTCAGCTAGATCGAGACTCTTTGACGTCCCAAACATCCTAGGTGGAGGGACAGGAGGCTGTGACGTTGGAGTCACAGGCTGTGACACATTTCTGCCGTCCTTCAGAGAATTCCCATACTGCTTTGGGATGAAGAGACTGTTCGGGGCAGGAAGGGAACGTCTCTTCTCAATGTCCGGTAGCACTTTCGGGTAGTTTCTCCGCTTAATGGTCTTCAAAGCTTCCTCCGGACTGATACTGTCTCTTTCGATCGTGGGTTCCCTACAGGTTACATTGACATCCACACGGTCTGGGGTGCCAAAGGTGACCAGCTTCGGCGCCGTCTTGGAATATATGTCTTCCATAGGAACTCTATCGTACAGATCCTCGTCGTGGTGCCTCGGTAGAGTTTCGGGGTTATTTAGAGCACCCATGCGAGGGAGTCGCGACTTCAACTTCGGATTGATCCTTGCGTAAAGGCTACTCGTACTCCCAGAATCCGACTCGTAGATTCGAGGAGAGGAGAAGTTCATTCTAGCACTTCTCAGCACCTCTTCCATCGGTAATGGGTCGCTTCTGGAATGGTGGTGTTCTATCACGACTACTTGGGGAGCCACGGGAAGCTGACTTCCATCCAACGTATCCACGGGGAGCTCCTCCAGTCTCTCCTTTGTTATCTTTGCATCCTTTACCAGCTCTATCGGAATCTGATTTAGGACAGACTCCGTCCTAGTTGCTGGGGTCGCATCGATGGCTACGGAAACTTTTGGGGGTTTTGCCTTTTTCCCTGGACATACTATCAACGTTGGACTTCGGTCATATACAGGCTCCTCTTGGACCGCCTTAGCTCTCTCTTCATCCTGCTTCCGCTTTGCTTCTTCCTGTTCTTTTGTCATCTTTTCTCGGTGCTCCCGCTGCAAAGTTTCTCTCGTTTTTCGCAGGAACCGCGGAGAACACCTGCAGGGGAGCAACATATAAAACTTGAATGGGCAGTACACGTACACAAACTTGATTATAATACGATGGCTCGGACTTTTTCATGCATTAGTTGCATTAGTACCTTTAATTAGTATTTCGTTAGCATTAATACTTCAAGAGAGGCAGTTTGAAAGCTGAACGAATGCAGGGGCTGAATTTGTGCAGAACGAGCGAAAATTAATTTTTTACGTCGTCACTTTCATGAATCGTGCAGTTAATGTTAGTTTATACCTTCATGTAAACTACAATAAATCATTCAACCAATATAGCATTTTCTCAAACTCTCACATTTTATTGCTCCATTATATAATAAAAATGTTCATCTTCAGATCGTATCGAACCTCATGAAACTTTTTTTAAATATTGTGTTGATTCTTTTTTTTAAGCAAATCCAAAACAATGATTCAGAGTCACTACCTAATTTCAATAACACGACTCTGATATAAGAAATATTACAGTAAGTAGTTCAGGTTTTTACAATTTCTATAAGGACACGAACTATTTTTTCAAATTGAATTAAGTATGAGTAGTATTTGACTCATCTTTCCTTTTTTCAATTTTCAGAAAGTGTTTCACACTTTCGGAAACTTTGATCTACCAATCAATTTATAGTAATCATGTTGTTTAATCGTAGCATCCTCACTGTCTACTACAATTTTGCGTTTATTGTAGCCAACTAAGTAATTGTCTGGATCGTGTACTAAACTGCTTCCTGCTACAATTTTACATTCCTTTTACCCAACTGAGTCCGTAATTGTCTAGATTATCTACTGATCTGTTTTCTGCTAGAATGTTGCAGTCCTTCTAGTCAACTAAGTCCGAAGATGTCTAAATCATCTACTGGACTATTACCTGCTACGATTTTGCATTTACTCTACCCAACTAAGTCAGTAATTGTCTATATCATCTACTGAACTACTTCTTGCTAGAATTTTGCGTTTCCTCTACCCAACTAAGTCAGTAATTGTCTATATCATCTACTGAACTGTTTCCTGTCCATTCATATGATACACATCTTAGGGTAAATTTCCATAGTTTACCGTTGAAGTTAAGAAAAGCTACGTCCACGTTAATCGCCGCTTCATTGTAGAATTTACGTAGCATTGTCGGCGTAATCCGGAAGTTGAGTGTACAGAAGAAGAACGTGGCGGAAAGTAGCGCGTAAAGCAGACATTATAAGATTAAGAGTTAAGAGCAGTTACCGGCCTGTTAATGGCGCATTGCGGCTCGCAGTGAAACATTTAGCCGATGTCGTGAACTCTTGCCGTAAAAGTCAGGAGGGCTGCGATTAATGACGCCATTAGTTATAACATGATGTCGTTACTTCACGTCGAGTTACGGTCACCGATTTAATATTAGTGACCAATTAAAAGCGACGCCTTTCTCGGATTGCGACGCCGAAATCTCTGAACGGCTACCGAGATCAGAGGGTGAACAACCCTCGAATCTTTCCGGGTAATTCTCTCACCCTTGCTTAATGCCGAATATATGGGAAAGTACCTCATTATGGTGGCGGGTGAAATGCGAGGCTGGGGATCAATCGACCCCAGTAAACGAAATCTCGAAATTGTAATGGAGACCGCAGGTTGATATTGACAGTCGATATTTGGGGGACAAGTGCTAACGGAATTCCGTAATTCGGTAATGAGTCCGATCACTCGTTAGACACTTCGAGGTTGTACTTCATGTTCGATGTAAAGGAAAATATTTATATGGCTCTTGTAGAAATATAGGTGCATGGGAAATTCATTAGCCTGAAGTGTCGTAGATGTGAGATAATCGATGCATATTATATTAATTTTTTACGAGAAGATAATCTCAGGTGTGGTAAAGATACCTCGCCATTGGCTCTTGCTGTAAACTTCGTACTTCTTCCCTCGTCTACGTGAAGTGTCCGTTAGTTACAATTGCACCGAAAAAAATGTAATTGAACCAGAGAAGAATTTGTTCGAATGGATACCAAAGAAATAATTCGTTGATTCGATGAATTTCACTCAATTGAAATAAATTGGATGATACATTTCTTTGATTCAGTGAGTACTTCTTCTCAGTGAACTTGTACGTTGATAGCTAAGGACATGTTCTCTATCTCCGAGGGTAGCACTTCTAATTAGGTACAGAAACTGTTTCAATGTTAGTAACATAAATAGTATCACTTTGAATTGGAGTATCACACGATGGGTACATCTGTTACTTTTAATTATACCTCCCTTGGTACCTGGAAACAGATTTTCCAGCTCTGAAAGTAACACCTCCGGGGAGGTGCAAGGAGGAGCTAATGCTCCGACTCGGTGGAAACCCTGCAGGGAAATTCGGGTCGCGTGGATCATAGACGAGGAGACGAATTAATTTCGGCAATTAAATTGCAAGAAGCAGGGATTCGCCTTGCGGGCCAAGAAACGCAAATGCCGAGGTTTCTCCTGTCTCGCGGCAGGCCCGGCAGTCTTTCGTAAATTAGCGCGGAAGTGGATCCACGCCCTGGTACTGCGCGGTTTCGCCCCAGCCTTCCGCGATTCCGCGGAATGCTCGGTACCGGGTCTCTTTAAGAGGATTTCCTAAATTGGATTACCGTCTCGCCTGAGGAACAATTTCGCGGTCTGAGGAGGTCGCTGTGCGCCTAGCGAGTTCACCAAATTAGGCGAAGACGCTCGCGGATGAGACAAAAAAGGACTCTCGGAAGAGGGCCGCTGCACGTGCGGTTTATAGTTCCTGAGGGACGACTCTTCTTCCAAGAGCTACTAATGAATCTGATTTTTCCTAACGGGCAACGATTACCAACACTACTACATCCGTGATCAAAGAGTCTTGTCTCTTGGGATTCAGGGACTTAGAAAAATCGGCTTAGACTTACATCCTCTGATAGTCATGGTGGAACCTTGTCCAGTTTCAGGAAAATTGATGTAGAGGATGTAGAGGGAAGTTGCGTAAAGGTGACATCAGATAAATTAAGATAATTAGGAGTTAAACGTAAATGTTGAAGGGATTGTTCAACCTGAGATACCTAAACCTGATGGAGCCTAACAATTTTTGCTGATGGCAGCGGTTGTTAGTGGTACATCAGCGACGATACTGGGTACATCAAGAATTGTCTTTTGCGATGCAGACACAACGAAAGTCGGTTTGGCGTTTCATCCTGGGACTATAACTTCGTTTTAGTAGTAAACAAATGATTTCAACGGCACGATTATGTAGTACGATCGATAGAGATTTTAAGTACTTCTTGAATCTGGATTATGAAAGTAAATTCTTCACTGTAAGCAGATATGAGTCGTTAGTGACCATTACTTAGAGTACCAATAGTGATACCAATAACCTGAAAGTGTTTATGATAAATGAATAGAAGTACGGCGTAGCAGTTATTATCAGGATGCATGTAGAAAGCACTAAAATCTCAAATCACAGCAATTGATATATTAAGTACACAATCCAAATTGCAACATACCTGTGAACTATTTCCTGTTGGATCCACTCCCTAACTTTAATGTGGGTGTCGATGGTGGAACTGGAATTCTCCCTCGACAATTTCGATCTCCTACCGAAATTTGAATTGTTATCGTATGCTTTATCGTTTTTTATCACGTCATTCAAATCTGGCTTGCTGCCGCATTTATACCCTATTTCCGGATTGGTATCAGTGTGCCGGTCCATCTTCGCCCTTTTCCCACTTTCGTCTTTACAACTCAGGCGTCTCTTGAGGCTCTTTTCTTCCCTTTTGAGGCTGTGCCGTTTGTGGTAGAGGTAGAAGAATGCGGTAATGTTGATCAGGAGGAACACTATTGCAAACCCAATCACCATTGTTATCGCTGAAGAGGCTCTCATGGCATTCGGCTCTGGAGTCGTGTCTGCTTCCCCTACTTGATCTTCCCTCTTCCCAGTCTCTGAATAGTCTTCGGAATCTCCGTTCAAGTTGCTCGGATACTGCGTAACGTCTTGCATATTATTAATTCTCTCTTTTGCGTACTTTGACCCGAAATTATCCGAACTGGTTATGCCGCTTGGGTATTTTGTTATGCCATCAGCTATGTTTAAGATAGCAGGCCTCGGTCCTTTGCGACGTTTCGGTGGAGAGATTTGCATATTGGGGTGCTTGATCAAGTTGGGCAGGTCCTCGTTCCAGAAATCCATTTCGTCAGCTCGGTAATACGTACTTACACGCGGCGGAATGGCTGCAACGAACAAATTGTAATGGATCATTCAGGGTTATTATCAATTACCTATCAGGCTTCCCCGTCAATCTTCGATAATACCCGATGAATCATTTGTATTGGGTTATTCAGACATTTTTATTTTTCACTGTTTAAGATTTAATGCTTTGTTCTTAATAATGTTATTTTTCCCTCACACCTGTGTTACGTACCATTTCAAAGTGTAGACTTCATTTTACATTTTGATAACAATAATTGTGCTCTGAGGGTGTCTTTTCATGTTAAACGAAATGATTCGGATATCGTCAATAATTTTCTGATAAAAAATTCACGACCGTTTCTGGTTTTTTAGCCTGTTACACGAAAATCCCCTCTTAAAGTACCAAGATAGCAATATCAAGTACCAATTAACTTACTTAGATTTAGGTATGTCTGATTCTCTGGATCGTACTCCGGCCAGTCGATGTCGTACTTTTGCCACTCTCTTGGTCCATCTGTGTAATATATTGATCTGTGTGGTGCGTTTGGATTTCTGATAACAAAAGAGAAATGATTAAAATGTACGACGGCAAAGAAAATTAAGGTATCATGTTTCTTGATAAGATTCGATGAAGCAAAATCTGAGAAAGGTTTCACTTTTTCTCATCTGAGCTGAAGCTGTTCATCTTCTCCGGTACATAAATTAAGTAATAACGATGAAATTAATTTGATGAGCTTTAGAGGAAGATAATCTCCGCCCGATATAACCTGTTGATTATAGGGTCATGGCGTAATAAAACTTAACGGATACGAACAGGTAATTTTGCATTAATTTACATGATATTGCGGTAGACAACAAGTACAATTAATGTATTAACAGCTGTACGATCGGTTACATCTCCACATTTCATTTGAAAATTTCTTATAAATTGTACTATCGATTTGCAGTTATCTGACATAAATATATTTCCCCCACCATTGGGGGATGAACAATATTTGAAAAACATGTTTTTCGAATATTGTTCCAAGAGTAGATTATGTAGATAACTATATGAAGAAGATGAACATTATTCAGTTATGAGAAACAGTGTCTCGGAACTCTTCATTTGAAATCTTTATTTTATGAGTCCTAAGATCTGCCGCTATAATTGATAACTCTAAAGTAAACTAAATTGTCGTTCCTCACATAACAGAGTCGGACGATATTAAGTTACTCGGTTACAAAGAAACAATGTCTCGGTACATTATATGCTCCAATTCTGATTTAAATCGTTCTAATTCTCGTGCCGTAATAACTGAGAGTTCCAAAAGTGAACCAAAGTCATCCCACCTATACAAAAGAGCGAAACGATATTAAATTACTCAGGTACAAAAATTATTGTTTTGAAGTACCTTATTCCAAGTTCTCAATTAAATGGCTCTTGTAATTAAGAGTTTCAAAAATTCACTGATCTTTCTTTACTTACGTAAAGTCTCATAATTCAATGATAGCGGGTACATGACCTATAACGAATCCATGTTTTATACGTATATTAAATATCTACGCTAGACATTTAAGGTCTATGAGACATCTGCATAAGTATTTTTAACGTTTATGCAATAGACGAATGTCCGCTTCATTTGCATGTAACATATATATTTTACATGTTCTGAAGGTATATAGCGTCCGATAAATACATAGCAATACGTAGATGTCATAGAAATTCGATGTGCATCTTATAGACGTATATTATTAATCTTTGATGAATGTAGATTTTTTGCAGCCATAAAGATATCGGATATACGTATATCAGACGAATCCTTAAGTACAATAATAATACAATTTACTGAAAATTGAAATAAAATATTAATATTTTTAGTCACTGTTTGGCATCCGATATTTGGTACCACAAATCCATTCGTAATAAGTACATGCACTTTCTAACAATTGATGCGTCTGTCTTATGGTACAGGAATGAAGGACTACGATCAAAGCGATCTTAATCCTCATCTTGGATCTAGTTTCGCCTAGAAACGATCAAAGTGATCTCAATCCTCATCTTTGATCTAGTTTCGCCTAGAAACTGATCTTAATCCTCATCTTTGATCTAGTTTCGCCTAGAAACGATCAAAGTGATCTCAATCCTTATCATTGATCTAGTTTCGCCTAGAAACGATCAAAGTGACCTTAATCCTTATCATTGATCTAGTTTCGCCTAGAAACGATCAAAGTGCCCTTAATCCTCATCTTTGATCTAGTATCGCCTAGAAACGATCAAAGTGATCTCAATCCTCATCTTTGATCTAGTTTCGCCTAAAAACGATAAAAGTGATCTTATTCCTCATCTTGGATCTAGTTTCGCCTAGAAAACGATCAAAGTGATCTCAATCCTCATCTTGGATCTAGTTTCGCCTAGAAACGATCAAAGTGATCTTAATCCTCATCTTTTATCTAGTTTCGCCTTGAAACGATCAAAGTGATCTCAATCCTCATCTTGGATCTAATTTCGCCTAGAAACGATCAAAGTGATCTTAATCCTCATCTTGGATCTAGATTCGCCTAGAGACGATCAAAGCGATCTTAACGTCATCTTCGATCTAGTATCGCCTAGAAACGACCAAAGTGATCTCAATCCTCATCTTGGATCTAGTTTCGCCTAGAAACGATCAAAGTGATCTTAATCCTCATCTTGGATCTAGTTTCGCCTAGAAACGATCAAAGCGATCTTAATCCTCATGTTGGATCTAATTTCGCCTAGAAACGATCAAAGTGATCTCAATCCTCATCTTTGATCTAGTTTCGCCTAGAAACGATAAAAGCGATCTTAATCCTAATCATTGATCTAGTTTCGCCTAGAAACGATCAAAGTGCTCTTAATCCTCATCTTGGATCTAGTTTCGCCTAGAATCGATCAAAGTGATCTTAATCCTCATCTTGGATCTAGTTTCGTCTAGAAACGATCAAAGTGATCTCAATCCTCATCTTTGATCTAGTTTCGCCTAGAAACGTTAAAAGCGATCTTAATCCTAATCTTGGATCTAATTTCGCCTAGAAACGATCAAAGTGATCTCAATCCTCATCTTGGATCTAGTTTCGCCTAGAAACAGGGAATCATAGCGACATCGATCGTTCCCACGCACCACGTCCATTTTCCGAGTGCCGTTATACTAAAGAGCTTTGTTTCGTCTAATTGGATCGCCCCAGTTCTCCTTAATCGATTCCCAGTCGAGGATGCATGGTGCATATGCATCTCCCTGCATTACGACAGCCGCCATATCGGTTGCGTTGCATGCGAGCGAACCGAGAAACGGATCGAAGCGTTCGTTATACGAGAGAAGATTACCCCTGAAACGAGCAAAATAGCGCCGTTCCTCTATCCGAGCAACCGTTCCGTATATTTATTTAAACCCTTCAAACGATCCGAACTTTGGGAAAAAAAAAGGGGGAAAGAGAGACGTCGAACCGTCGATTCAGCAGACTCTGTCCATCGGAAACGCGTCCTTTGTTTTTTTGCAAACTGTTTTCAACTGGAATTTTCAGCACTTTAAAGTACCTTTACAACTAGATATGACAGTTATTTCGGTATTAAATAAATATTACTGTTTTCCTTTGAATGAAAATTTCACAGAGGATGCAGGCGAATTGAACGAGCATTATTTCGCTGCATTTCCGCGCATGACCAAAGAGAAGCTTTGGCTGAAAGTGCAACAATAATGCACGCTGCTAAGAGACGTTAATGAGTAATTTCGGGTAATTCTAAACACTTTACAACTATTATATAGTCAGATGGTGCAGTAATGGGAAGTAAGCGAGGACACATGGACTGTTTGAAACGCGGATATGAATAAAAAATATTTTCGCGGCGGACAGTCTCGACAATTTCGCCTAAAGTGCAAGCAAATGTTCCCAGAAGATGTTGATAAATATCCTTCAAGTCTGAAAGGACGGTAATGTGACCAGTGAGTTTCGTTAAAAGTGAGTTAATAGCGATGGACAAATTTTTCATCGGAATGTATATGTTCAGACTTCCTAAAAATCTCGCATAAGGTCAGACTTCCTAAAAAATCTCGCAATCAGTCTTAAAGAGGATAAGTGGATTTAGAACATGAAACTTCTGAGTTAAAGAGAATTATTATTAATTTTTTATTATTCCTTCACGAAATGCTCTTGCGCGTTCGGTCCTGATTGTTTTGAGTGTACTGGTACAAATACACACAGATTAATATTAATAGTAATTATGTGTATGGTGTTTCACTTTTCACTCACTTCCTTCAACTAGCGAACTTGGCTTAAAAAGTTTCACTTCAATGATAAAGAATTATCTGTTTTGTAAAGAGGGACGTTAGGCCTTAAAATGATGACAGTGTACAGTGATTTTTGTCACAATTTCTAATGATTTTCAGAAATTTCTGCTAGCGATTTCCAGCTGATATCCACATGATTTCAAGGGTTAAAATCCATGATTTCCTAAGTGAATCCTCCCTCGGTCTAAACCATCGTTTAAAATAGGCATGACTTGCTGTTCAACTGTTATTTCATACTTATGGCGTAACCCTGTCGCTCAATTTTCACGTATTACATTTCGAAAGTAGGCATGAACTACTGCTCAACTGTTATTTCATACTAATGGCGTAACCCTGTCGATACATTTTCATGTATTACATTTCGAAAGTAGGCGTGAACTACTGCTCAACTGTTATTTCATACTAATGGCGTAACCCTGTCGCTCAATTTTCATGTATTAAATTTCGAAAGTAGGCATGAATTACTGTTCAACTGTTAATTCATACTTATGGCGTAACCCTGTCGCTCAATTTTCACGTATTACATATCAAAAGTAGACATGAATTACTGCTCAACTGTTAATTCATACTTATGGCGTAACACTGTCGATAAATTTTCATGTATAACACAAAGCGTTCTAGCTCATGTATTACATTTGAAAAGTAGGCATGAATTACTGCTCAATTGTTAATTCATACTTATGGCGTAACCCTGTCGCTCAATTTTCACGTATTACATTTCAAAAGTAGGCATGAATTACTGCTCAACTGTTAATTCATACTTATGGCGTAACCCTGTCGATAAATTAGTAGGCATGAACTACTGCTCAACTGTTATTTCATACTTATGGGTAACCCTGTCGCTCAATTTTCACGTATTACATTTCAAAAGTAGGCATGAATTACTGCTCAACTGTTAATTCATACTTATGGCGTAACCCTGTCGATAAATTGTCATGTATTACATTTCGAAAGTAGGCATGAACTACTGCTCAACTGTTATTTCATACTTATGGCGTAACCCTGTTGCTCAATTTTCACGTATTACATTTCAAAAGTAGACATGAATTATTGCTCAACTGTTACTTCATACTTATGGCGTAACAATGTTGATAAATTTTCATGTACTACGCAAAGCGTTTGGTCTGGTTCCCCTATTCAATCGAATACGGGCCAGGAAATTCGGCTATAACCAACAGAGTTTGAGGTCGCGAAGACGAACCATCCTAGCTTGGTTGGAGTCAGAAAGCGGGGGTGTGTCCGAGAAACTACTCGGGGTTACCAGAGCACACATTGAAAGCCCGAAAGTTGGGTTTGCAGACGCGAAAGGATGGAGTTCCAGCCTTTCATAGGGCCTGACCAGGGAGGCCCTTTCGCAGGCTGAAAGGCTTAACTTCCCAAAAACGAAACTCGTGTACATCCGACCACCGTCGCTTACTCAAATCGTCGGTGGTCAGAAACTGAAAGATTAAGGTAGTCAGAATCCCGATTGGCGAAATACAAGCAGAAAATTTCTTCCATGGACTGTTTACCGTACATAGACTTTATCTTTTTAAGGTGATATGAAAGTGTGACTTAACTTCCCAAAAACGAAACTCGTGTACATCCGACCACCGTCGCTTACTCAAATCGTCGGTGGTCAGAAACTGAAAGATTAAGGCAGTCAGAATCCCGATTGGCGAAATACAAGCAGAAAATTTCTTCCATGGACTGTTTACCGTACATAGACTTTATCTTTTTAAGGTGATATGAAAGTGTGACTTAACTTCCCAAAAACGAAACTCGTGTACATCCGACCACCGTCGCTTACTCAAATCGTCGGTGGTCAGAAACTGAAAGATTAAGGCAGCCAGAATCCTGATTGACGAAATACAAGTAGAAAATTTCTTCCATGGGCTGTTTACCGTACATAGGCTTTATCTTTTTAAGGTGATATGAAAGTGCGACTTAACTTCCCAAAAACGAAACTCGTGTACATCCGACCACCGTCGCTTACTCAAATCGTCGGTGGTCAGAAACTGAAAGGTTAAGGCAGTCAGAATCCTGATTGACGAAATACAAGCAGACAATTTTTTCCATGGAGTGTTTTTCACACATGGGCTTTATATTTTTAAGGTGATATGAAAGTGTGACTTAACTTCCCAACAGTGAAATTCGTGTACATCCGACCACCGTCGCTTACTCAAATCGTCGGTGGTCAGAAACTGAAAGATTAAGGCTGTCAGAATCCTGATTGGCGAAATACAAGCAGACAATTTTTTCCATGGAGTGTTTTTCACACATGGGCTTTATCTTTCTAAAGTGATATGAAAGTATGACTTAACTTTCCATAAACGAAACTCGTATACATCGCTTACTTAAATCGTCGATGGTCAGGAACTAAAAGATTAAGGCAGTCAGAATCCCGATTGATGAAATGCAATCAGAAAATTTCTTCCATGGGCTGTTTTTCTTAGATGGACTTCATCTTTTTAAGGTGATATGAAAGTGTGATATATACACACCAAAAAGTCAAAATATTTATAAAACTTTTCTTCAAACTAGGTGCACCAAATTATTTGATACTTCAACACGTGATCATGGAGATCCTAAGGAATAACGGGATGCTAGTGAAATTTGATTTTTCGCAAAAAAAATGTGTATTTATCTCGGACTGGAACCAAAAAAAAGAGATTTTGTTTTCGAAAAATGAAATTTCACAGGCGGCGCGTTCTTCCTTAGAGCCTCCATAATCACGTGTTAAGTTTCAGATAATTTGGTGCACCTAATTTTGGGAAAAGTTCTATAAATAATTTGATTTTTTAGTACGTATATATCATACTTTCATATCACCTTAAGACGCTTGCCTATTATTGGTGGCCACCAAATGAAATGACGTTTGGGATTCAAGAAATGGAAAACTTTACGTCGTTTTCATCTGATGCTTCTGGTATACTTCCCTACATTTTAAGACTACATGTTTTTTTTTTTTTTTTCAGGTAATCTTATTGAATTGCGCGGATTAATATTGAATACTGCTCAGTATCACTATCTTCCACGTACTATTAAATGATAACGTCCCTATACCGATCACGTAAACACACCTAGGCATTAACCAACTTTTAACAATCCTGCATTTTATACTGCGTCGTATGTATACAGGTGTACTTAACCCAAACAGAACTGCAAGAGTTGTACATGCAGGCTATCCTTTGACAATTAGTAACGAATCATGCGGGACACGTCGGATGAGTAATGTCCTCTACGTGCTCTGATTTCGCCGTATTTTCAATGCTCTTATTCGTCTTCTTCTTCGTCACGTGCCGGGGACTTTTTTTTTTAGAAGGGTTGAAAGCTCAACTCTCATCCCGGAATAGCATTTCTAGAAGCTGTTACATCGAAACCGAAACCGACCTTGATTGTTGCTATTTAAAGTGACAAAACATTGTGATAATTGAGTTCGTTATCTACAAATCTGAGCGAATACTCGGTTTAGGATGTGATAAGATTGAAGAATTATGGCTGCACTGAATTGCAATTAATGATATTAAGCGTGTACATCCGCAAATAAGTGCTAAATTTATGTCCTGTACCTGTAAATTGGTAAATATTCCCAATTACTGAACTAGGATATGATAAGATTGAAGAATTACGGCTGCACCGAATTGATAGTTGCTATTTAACGTGACAAAACATTGTGACAATTGAGTTCGTTATCTACAAATCTGAGCGAATACTCGGTTTAGGATGTGATGAGATTGAACAATTATGGCTGCACCGAATTGCAATGAATGATATCAAGCGTGTACATCCGCAAATAAGCGCAAAACTTGCGTCCTGTACCTGTAAATTGGTAAATATTCCCAACTACTGAACTAGAGAAGTTTTGTGCATTAAAGGTGTTCTGGATTACCTGCGGTCATTGTCACAATGAAACAAAAAATTAATCCTTAAAACATGTCATTGTTATCAAAATGTCGGGCCAAATTTGTGCTATTAAATAGTTGTATTCGATTTAGGATTTGATAAGATTGAAGAATTATGGCTGCAGCGAATTGCAATGAATGATATTAAGCGTGTGCATCCGTAAATAAGCGCTAAACTTGCATCCTGTACCTGTAAATTGGTAAATATTCCCAACTACTGAACTAGAGAAGTTTTGTGCATTGAAGGTGTTCTGGACAACCTGCGGTCATTGCCGCAATGAAACAATAAATTAATCCGTGAAACATGGTCATTGTTATCAAAATGTAGGGCCAAGTTTGTGCTTTGAAATGGTTGTATTCGATTTAGGATTTGATAAGATTGAAGAATTATGGCTGCACCGAATTGCAATGAATGATATTGTCAGCCGACCCCTGTGGGACAGATGCCCATATCGAGGCCTTTCTTATTCTTTTTCTCTATTTTAATAACCATTGATCCTGGGCAAATAATTGTAGAGTATAATAGAGATAAAATATGACGGTATGACATGGACATGGAATTGTTTGTAAACGAAAGCATATTCCCACTTTAGAAGCATATGTTAAAAACGTAGGCGTCTATCCCCAGACAACACCATAGTACCTATGAATATTCTTTAAATCTTTCAATATACTTTGGATATTTGTAATATTTAGTGAATATCTACTATATATGTAACCAGGATGAAAACTGGCTTCTACTTTGGACTTGGAAAACGAAAACAATTCAATATATTTACTGCCGAATCGAGGAATAATTATTTTAAACGTTCCAACAAACCTTTTTAAGAATACTCAAAGCATGTTCAGGCTTATGAATGTACATACAGGATATTCAGTAAATATTCCAAATATCCAGAGTATATTAAATGATTTAAAGAATAATCATAGGTACAATGGTGTTATCTGGGACGACCGTAGTAAAGCCAAAAAAAATCGCGAAGGTTGTTTCGGCATTGGGGCTGAAATCCTGGGAGTCTGCGAAATCCGATTATTGAAAGGATGAGATTGAATGAAATGTTTCATGATGTATGTACGCCTTAGAGAAGTTATAGGCTCGGAAACGGTTTCGTCGGGAACGGAGTCGACGTTACCGGTCCTGTCGAAAATGACGAAGCGTTTGCCAATTTCTACGGTTTTGCGTCCCGGCGCGAACAGTCGGGTAGAGTGAGCTCTCGTTATTTGTAGGGACGTATAATCAGCTCCCATCGGGCAAATTAAAACGGCTCGGAGCGGCAGACCGTTAATTTAACAGTGCTCGCTCGTCGAGAGCGACACATCCATTCAATTTCGTCGGACGAGCTCGAAGCGACCGTCGAGGGTTCTTTGAGAACCGACTTCGAGCTTTTCGCAAGTGCCCTGGCCAAAAGAGACGCGCAAACCGATTTTATCCCAGTGGTAACGTCAGACGCAATGAGTTCGACGAAAACCTCAAAGCCCACCAGAAGCAACAGGTTAAGGCCGTTCCCCTTTTCGCGGCTGATAAATACCGGTCCCTTTTGATGGGATTTCTGTATAATGTTGCAGATCTCTGGATGACTATCCAGACTCCCTGATTCCATCCCAGTGTCCCGTAAATCAATGCCGTTTCGTTTGTATTTCAAGAAATTCACATTAAGTAGTACTATTTAACAGTATTGATCCATAACATGTTCTAAAATTTAAGTTGTGTTTTGATTCCATGGTATGATTCAATTTTGAACATCTAAATGCCGACTTGAAACGTCATTCTTTGATCGAACAAGTCTAGAGCAAATTCTGTTGTGTAGATATTTTGTTGGGCTGTATGCAAATGTGGTCAAGATCTTAATTGCCGACATGAAACGTCATTCTTTCATTGAATAAATTTCGAGCAAATGTTATACAGGTGTTTGTTGGGCTGTATGTAAACGTGGTTAAGATCTTAATTGCCGGCGTAAAACGTCATTCTTTGATCGAACACGTTTGGAGCAAATTCTGTAATGCAGGTGTTTGTTGGGCTGTATGCAAACGTGGTTAAGATCTTAATTGCCGACATGAAACGTCATTCTTTCATGGAATAAATTTCCAGCAAATGTCATACAGGTGTTTGTTGGGGTGTCTGTAACCGTGGTTAAGATCTTAATTGCCGACATGGAACGTCATTCTTTGACCGAACAAGTTTGGAGCAAATTCTCCTATGCAGATGTTTTGTTGGGGTGTATGCAAACATGGTTAAGATCTTAATTGCCGACATGAAACGTCATTCTTTCATGGAATAAATTTCCAGCAAATGTTATACAGATGTTTGTTGAGATGCATCTAAACGTGATTAATATCCTAATTGCCTACATAAACCGTTATTCTTTGATCGAACACGTTTGGAGCAAATTCTGTAATGCAGATGTTTTGTTGGGTTGTATGCAAACGTGGTTAAGATCTTAATTGCCGACATGAAACGTCATTCTTTCATGGAATAAATTTCCAGCAAATGTTATGCAGGTGTTTGTTGAGCCGTCCGTAAACGTAGTCAAGATCTTAATCGCGGAGAGGTTGAATGATTCTTTAGACCGCGCGTCATTGACGGTCCGCAACTTGTCCGCTCATAATGATTTCCGCCACTTTGTCCCATCCAATTTGCTGAAGGGGCCGAGGGGGTTGTAAAGGGGTGAAGATTTCCTGGTATGCCAGACGCGTATACGGACTCGCATCGAGTTCCTTCTTTCTTTCCGACGCTTCGACACCCATTTCCGGCCGGTAATGCTCCGAGCCCTCTGCTTCTGTCGGGAGAATAAACAAGAAAGAATACCGGAAAGTCAAACGCGAACTCACCCGGTATGGGCGAAGTTACACCACCAGGTCATTATGGCCTCCGAGAAGAGAGCCTCGCCGATGTTGTACGGATCCCGCGAACGATGTCCCTCATCGTTAAGAGGAACTCCCAGAATGTAGGACAATTCCTCCCCGTGGTAGGTGCGCCGTAATTGTTTCTGAAACATTCCAAAAACGCTTTTTAGAGGCCGCCAGTACTGCGCTCCTGTATTATGAATTCGGGGGTGGAGTGCTTACAACCTCGCTAAGGAATTTCCGAATCGCCGGAAAAATAGGGTCCCATGTTCCGGTAATGTCTAACTAACCATAAAGTTCTACATGTGAACGCGTTTTTAACCCTTTGAGCGGTACGGACCCATAAGTGCGCCAGACGTTTGGGTCAATATTGCTTGCCCGCCCTAACGAAATTCGACCATATGCCAAAAGGGCTGAGCGCTGATGGGTTAATATGCCTTCGCTTAAACTCGAATAACTTCTTTATTCTTTAACCAATGTTGGAAAAATTTTACGTTTCCCTGAAGAAATTAGATCATTTCTGCTGGAGAGCGAAGAGTCGTTCAATTGGTAAAAAGTTTAAATCTACGTTTGTATCTGCATAGAAAAACATCTACCCAGCTTTATTAGGAAATTATAAAAAACCTAATTTCTTACCCTTGTGTCTTTTCGTTAAATCTCCATATATTCGGAGGATAACAATATTAGCTTAATAAATTTAAATTTGGGTACTTTTTTAACATTTTCCCTCCACTTTCACGTCAATCCGAGAAATTGTAATAAATTCAGTCACATTTTCCGCCTCGGTCGGGTCAATTGTCAAATCCTCCTTCCATTCTCAATTGCGCTCCATCTCCTCACTTCTCTTGTTCAACTCTCTGATTTTTTTTTACCAAAGTGCTAATTTCCTTCATTTAATTCCGCCCTTCGACCTCCGTCGAAGTTTCCATTTCCTCGTCCCTTTCTCAACTTGAATTAAAATTCGCCTGGACTTTGTCGTCATTTTTTGTCTCTATTCTTAGCAAAACCTGACATTCACTCATATTCGTAACAGCTTAGTAATGACCTATTTTAAATTGGATCACCCCTGTATTGGTAATAAATTAATTGAATTGGAAACCGCTTCCAAGTATCCTTGCTTAATCTATCACGTTCCTCGATGCTTTTCGTCTACCTGTATTAGATGATGATAACACGTTTTATAAGTCTTTTTGAACATATTTACTAGTTAATTTATTTCCTAATTAATTTATTACTTTACTTTTTTTTACTTATTTTACACAGGTTTTACATCTGCTATAACAGTGCTTTCCTTTGCGGATTCATTTTTTACGAAAAGGAACATCAAAATATATGAGCGGTACTGCATATCCGATACAATATATTTGCAAATACATATGTGATATTAAACAAGACGTGTGTTATCACAATATTCCGTCGCCGGGAAGATGTGAAAATTCATGATTAAAAGTGTAACGTTATTAATAAAATTCATAAAATAAAAATAAAAAGTTTAACGTCATTAATAACATTCATGAAATAAAAATAAAAAGTTTAACGTCATTAACAAAATTCATAAAATAAAAATAAAAAGTTTAACGTCATTAATAAAATTCATAAAATAAAAATAAAAAGTTTAACGTCATTAATAAAATTCATAAAATAAAAATAAAAAGTTTAACGTCATTAATAAAATTCATAATTAAAAGTTTAAGTTCAACTGCAAATGAACTTTACTTGAATTCTGGGCAGGATTCCAGCAAAGCAAGAGTAATCGTGGAGTACCTTTCGGTTATCATCTCAGAGAGAAACTTGTACACTTGAATCGAGATTCGGACACAGAACCCACCCAGGTTGCTTCATCAATTGAAACAAAGTTAGTATTGCTTAACCAAAGTACGAAGTTGCGCTTTGGTTGTACTTTCAAACTATCGGCCGAGCCGAGTCTATAGATTATTGATTGATACCGAGTATAGCTCTATAATTTGAAGAAATGAATACGAGATACGAAAATTCTTCCATTAACTAAAATATACAGAGCCGCTTATATACTTTAGAATTACTGCTGATATTCCTTTCCGTAGAGAACGAATCTTTAAATGAAATTCTTATTACAGCAGACCCATTAACGTAATAAACTCATACATTAATTAGTAAAGAAATGATATAAATGTTCCGTCAGAAATTCCCTTAAGCGCTCGGTACTGATTATTCTGGACAGAATTATTTTCATTTAGATTTATATCACCTTTGTTGGATTTTAAATGTTGAAAATTATCTTAGAGAATAACGCTGTATCATTAACAACGACGTACCTGCAGGTTGGCTCTATAGTAAAACACAGTGATAATGTAAATAATAATTTAATGGTAAATATGTAATTCGGATGAGATACCAATAACAATGAATAGCGGTAGAATATAAATTTCGCCAGGCCTATAAGCCATGCTTATCGTAACTTCTTTATATATTTAATGTTATAATTTCAATTAGAAAGCAGTATTTCTTTAGCGCACTGTGTGTACCACAATTATATTGGCAAGATTACATACACCATTCAATGGGTTACATCACTATTCGTGCGGTTCAAATAGCCGAAATATTTGTACTATATCGATATAATAATTCTAACCAAATGATTTTCTTGACTTGACTTCAATAAATGTTTCACTTAAACGAATATTGTAAGAGAAGAAATTTTCTATTGAAGAAGGCAAAGAAGCTTGGATGTTCGTCCTATTTAATAACGTGCGGTTATTATAACTTTTTCACTCCTTTTTTGCATAACGTTACAACTTGGATCACTTATTTGCCGGAATCGAATAAATCATTTTAAAAAATTTAAATACAATTGATAGAAATAATATGTTTTGCTTTAAACATGTGTGTGTGTGGACGAAATAAATCGTTATCTCAGTGCAGTGCGGTTATTATAACTTTTTCACTCCTTTTTTGCATAACGTTACAACTCGTATCAGTGCCTTCGAAGAACCTTGCGGCATCTCTGAATATATTTGTCGGAATAAAATAAATCATTTAAAAAATTTAAATACAATTGGTAGAAATAATATGTTTTGCTTTAAACATATTTCTGTGTTTGGTTGAAATAAATTGTTATCTCAGTGCAGTGCGGTTATTATAACTTCTTCACTCCTTTTTTGCATAACGTTACAACTCGTATCACTTATTTGCCGGAATCGAATAAATCATGTTAAAAAATTTAAATACAATTGATAGAAATAATATGTTTAGCTTTAAACATGTTTCTGTGTTTGGATGAAACAAATTGTTATCTCAGTGGAGTGCGGTTATTATAACATTTTTAACTCCTTTTTTGCATAACGTTACAACTCGTATCACTTACTTCGAAGGACCTTATGGCATCTCTGAATGTATTTGTCAGAATAAAATAAATCATTTTTAAAATTTAAACACAATTGATAGAAATAATATGTTTTGCTTTAAACATATTTCTGTGTTTGATTGAAATAAATTGTTATCTCAGTGCATAGTTCACGTAAGTTGGCGATTACAATGTATTTCGGCAACGATGGCGGCGTTTCTGCTTTAAGGCAGTATTTTCTCATGGCAATTGGCGTTTCGTTAAAACAACCCCCATTTCTTCGGTTAATTTTCCCCGATTTATCCACTTGTCGGCCGGATTCAACGGCCATTGTCCGACTTAAGCGACAATTTGTTTCGGGCGAGGAGGCACCAATAGAGCGGTATAGCGTGGCCGCGCGTTAATGAACGCTCGTGCATTATTTCCCTTCTCGAAAATTGCTCTTCCGCCACGTCTTCGCAAAGTAGAAAAGGTCCGAGATAGGGAAGGAGTTACTCACGCCTGAATAATCTTGGACGGCTTTCGGATGCGAGAAGACGTACATATAGCTCTTCGGGTTGGCTCGCGAATGCAAATTGGCAGTCATTATTAATGGGGCGACGGTCCCACTGTCCGAAAGCGCTTCCAGAACGATTTCCCGATTCTTCATTTCATAGTCGCTCGGAAAGCCATTCGAATAGTCCCCGTAATGTTCCAAAACCTTCGAAGGCACCAGCACCGGCTCCACCTCGTGGGTTGCCTGAAAGAAGCGATTCCCTGATTTATTTTACCGCATTTTCATCTTCGACGGGCTTCGAATCGCGCCCGACAGGATATGAACCACTTGGCAGCCGAGCAGAATTAACTTTTTCTTCTTCCGTTTATATCTCACGACGTGCTCGCCGTATAAATCTCCGCTATAACAAAAGTGGGCTAACTTTACTTAGAATCAAAGAGACTTTTTACGGATTTCTCTTGTTACGAAGTGAAATGTACGCAATGTTGAACTAGAAAAGAATGCCGAACACTAAATCGCAATGTGAAATTAGACCTTTTAGTTGAATGTATTCAATTTGTGAATATTAATTGACATTGATTGACAAAAATGGAGCAACTTTACTTAGAATCGAAGAGACTCCCTACAGATTTCTCTTGTCACGCAATGAAATCTACGCATTGAACTGAAGAAGAATGCCGAACACTAAATCGCAATGTGAAATTAGACCTTTTAGTTGAATGCATTCAATTTATGAACATTAACACTGGAACTACCGGCGGATTTTTTTTGTATAGGATGGGCCATTTGAAACCAGTCATTTTGACTGTCTTAGTAGTACTATTGTTAATTAACATTGATTGACAAAAGTGGGCTAACTTTACATAGAACCGAAGAGCCCTTCTGTGAATTTCTCCTCCATTGTTGAACCGAAAAAGAATGCCGAACACACAATCGCATTCTGAAACCAGACCTTTTAGTTGAATACATTCCATTTGTGAATACTAATAGACATTCATTTATATGAAACTACCCCTTAGAAATTGAATCCATCATTGCTCGAATTTTTTGCGCTACTTTCCTTATACCGTTTCTATCTACAAATCCCCCAATAACGTGCAAGATTTTATTTTAAACTCATGAGTAATAATGCTTTATGAAATTTTGCCTCCTGCTATCATGTTGTAGAGCACATTGCACCGTGTACACGCTTTCGCGTAACTTGTTTCTATAATTATCGCGCACTTCATTTGTTCGTCTCTCTTCAATAAGGCACAAAATAGAAAAAGACATTCGTTCTTCGCAAGCCTGCCTCTTTCCCTAAAACGCTGCCATTTATTGTATTCAAATCGAATGCAAATTAAGAGTATTATTCCACAGAGGTGGAATAGCAATTTTTTACCCTTGCCAGTTCTCGAAGTATGTCGTCCCTCTCTTTATCCGTAATCCCGTTGAGCAGCTGTTCCGATGACAAGACGTGAGCTTTCTCCAGCTCTGTCACTCCGTACATCAGGTCGTATCTGTCAAGAATTTAATTTGTTAATTCGGGCACTCGCAAAATCTTCCCCCAAAGGGAAAACAACGCAAACCTGCAGACGAAACGTGCAACTTCCGCCAGACGTCTGAGGATAATGTATTGTTTCTCCCCCGCGTTCCATAATTCCATCTCGTTAGGGTGAAACTCTATAAACAGCATATTTTACCTGGCAAAAGTTTGGGGATTTTCCATCAACTTTAAAGGGTGGTCCAAAATGACGGCTTTGTCGATCAAAGGTGCATATGCCGGAACAAAGGTGGGCTTGTGAAGTTTAACCCGTAATAGGTGATACACTTCTCTGCTCCGCAAACAGTTGGCCAACTCTTTGTCCGTCGTGGTTGGACAATTTAACTCGTGAGCCACCTATTAAATGGTACCATTAATGAACTGAATCCGTACAGCATTCAGGAAATGTGCAACGAAATAATCCACCTGTTTAGTGATCTGCAACGGTGCTTTTCCAATCGCATCCGCGCTCAGGGCTGATCCAGACATCAGGATGGCCCTCTTGAATAAATCTGAATAACAAGAAAAGAACTTTTATTAATCCATCGAGAATTCCCATATAGTGTAACAGAAGCTAATGAACGTTGACGGCGTTTTAAGTCGAAAGTTTCATTGCCGAAACAAAAGGCAGAGACGCTGAATTCGGATTTTGTGATGACCACGCAATACACTTTTTTACGTCATGATCAGCTAAATGTATTTCAACATTGTACCACAAAAATACTTTCGGTGTAGAAAAACTTGCGCCAAATACAACTTATTGGAAAAGTTCATTTTGCATAGTCGTGTCCATATAGTCGCGACTAATCGCACACAAACAATTCAATCGGTAACTTTTGACAAATACATGCACTGAGTGTCATGTGATAAATAAAATCTTATATCAACACACACATAAAGTAATAATTGACCACATAGCTGTGATGAATCACTTTTGGTGAACACGTATATTATATTACATTTAAAACAATATGTATCTTAAAACAATGTAATTGTATGTACGGACCTGCCAAGTAGTGTTCAATAAGGAATCACTTAACGTTTTATCATTAAATAACAATGCATTATGTTTGAATGTAAATGAGGAGTAGTAACAAAGATAAGACCAGCGAAGGTGATAAAATCTATAAATGAAGAAATTAAAGCGGGGAAACCTGATCATATGAGAAGAAGACATCTAGTAACGTAGGTATTATACTTGGCCTTTTATTTCGATTTTATTACTTTTTCATCCAGAAACACAAATCCGAAAATAAACGGCGAACTTATACAATGCAAAGTTATTCGAACTAATTTCCTAACTTAATTGCTCGTATCCACGTGGAAGTAAAACTTGTGAGAGCTGCTCTCAGACAGCATTTTTCGGCATTGTACACGATTTTGGAAGCGAATTTGCGCAAATTTATTGACAATGTACACCCAAATTGAAGTAATTTGTGACATTTCTTGTGAGGACCTTATCGACAAGAATTGTCTGATAGCAGCTCTCGCATGTGGGTATGAGTCATAATATTAACGCAGCAATAAAACAAAGTAGAACATTAAATAGATGTCTTCCATTGACATGAGACATGTAAAATGAAGGAGAATAAATGGAGATTTTGTACAATGCAAAATTATTCGACCTAATTTTCTAACCTAATTGCTCGTATTCACGTGGAAGTAAAACTTGTGAGAGCTGCTCTCAGACAGCGTCTTTCGGCATTGTACACGATTTTGGAGGCGAATTTGCGCAAATTTATTGACAATGTACACCCAAATTGAAGGAATTTGTGACATTTCTTGTGTGGACCTTATCGACAAGAACTGTCTGATAGCAGCTCTCGCATGTTTTACTCGCATGTGAGTATGAATCATAATATTAACACAGGAATAAAACAAAACAAAAGGTTATATAGATGTCTTCCATTGGCACGAGACATGTAAAAAGAAAGAGGGGTAAAGATTGAATAAGAAATACCTTTTAGGAACGACATTTGAGGATGAGAGTGAGTGCATAAACGAGTAGGGTGAAATGTCCACCGTAAAAGCTGACTGGAGATAGCCAAATCGAGTAAGGACACCTGACAGATGTTAAGTACCCTACATACGTGAAGTGCAGGTACTTTTACGATATCGTAGCCATAAGTGTAATAATTACAGCGCATAGCCACTCTGCATGTACGCTGCACAGTAGGGCAGTGGAAAAATGATGGAGTCATAAACCTAGAGGCAACTGTTACATGTTACAACGATATAATCGTAACTGTGCTCTGATACCCCATTGTCGCTTTGTAGAGTATGTAGAGAGTGGTACGTACGGTGTCATTACATTTGTAGTGAAGAGTACCATTGCATATGGGTTGTTCGGTGCAACGTAACCTGAACCAGGGAAAGCTTCCAACCGAGGGCTCGCATAAAGTACGAAGCTTCGTTATTTCTCATCGGACAAATAATTATTAGTCACTGACTCGCGTTACGAAAGTGCAAAAGGAAAAGTCTCTCTTACAGCTGCAGTCGTGAAAAATGGTCTCTTGGTCCTTGAAAATACCAGTTGCGCGGGAATTGCACTAGGTCCTGCTCTAGGTGCATTGCTCTAGCTGAATTGCACTAGGTGCATCTAATTTATGCACACGCATGGCAAAACAGCCCCGCAAAGTGCCATACAGGCATATATTAGCATAAACTTAGCAGTATGGGTATACATTTAGTAGTACTAGCAAATCATAGATTAAGTGCCAATCGCAAGAGTAAAAGTTGCAGCAGGTAACTATTTTACATACGTTCTACAAGAGCTGGGTAACTATTTCAATTGAATATATTTGAGATAGATATGTAAATTTTAAATTGCAATTATCCATTTTAAATAAATTTTGAACGTACTTCCATTTAAAATTAAATACACCTAGGGAAAATACATAAAGGCTGAGTAATACATACATGTATTTATGCATATCAATGTAGTGGTTATGCAAATGTGCATGTTAGAAAAGGAATGAAAAGAACCAATCGTAAAGATACTTTTTTCCATCAACTGAATCAATTCTCGAAAAAGTCATACAACACCCCCAACGCGAAACGTAATTAAATTTAATTTCTTTCTCACTTGTATTTTCGTATACAAATTCTCAACAGTTCTCAATAAAATATTACAAATTTATTTCGCATTTATTGCTAACCTATTTGAAATATACATTTTGCATTTTCCATTTTTAATCGATTTTATGAAACTATTTTGCATTTCTTATTTCAAATAGATTTCGAGTACCACTTTACCCGGCTCTGCATTTTACGTAATACTCTTGTTCGTGAATGATACAATCATAATTCTACATATTACCGCGGTACAGGTGTAACAATGAGTTGACACCCCATTGGTGATTTTTAAACTACATACACAGTGATGTCTAGGACAATTGCATTTGGGTTACACGAGTGCAGAGTAAACCTGAACAATGGCTCGCTTAGAGCATTAAGCCCGGTTATTTTTCATTAGAGGGTGAAATAATTATTAGTCACTGACTCGCGTTACGGAGGTGCAAAAGTGAAAAGTCCCTCTTACACCTGCAGTCGTGATAAATGGTCTCTCGACCCCAGTACTTGAAGGAACCCTTTATTCAAGGGTTGCATTGAGTCCCTAGAATTGAATTTAGTTTATGCACCCACAAGGTACAATAATTGCGCATACTGCCAATATACGCGTATCCATAAATTTAGCAAGACCAACAAAACATAGATTGAGTATAAATCGTAAATATAAAGATCGCAGCGTGAAATCAATCTGCACATATTCTACATAATAAGGTAGTTGCGTCATAAAAAAAACAATAATATTATTACGTTCTTAACATTTTCATTAATTTGTTTCTTCTATGTAATATGCATTTGGTGCGAAACTCTGCCGTTGATACAACATGCTTATACATGCTTGCTGCTTGATGCAGGCTGCTCGATACATGTTTATACATTTATTAAATTTGTACGTGAATAAACTTTTGGGCAATGAAGTTGTACTTCAATATAAACCATGTAGTTGTAATGTAATATCTTATTGACGCATGTGCATGTGCATTGCATGTGAAAGCTACAACAATCCATTAATACCGCTTCGACAGTTTATAAACAATACACAAAGTGGTGTATACTGTGTCATTACATTTGGGTTACACGGATGCAACTTTAAGTGACGAGAATATTTGAGCGATGTTTAGCATAAATCATTACACATTGTTGTTTAACATCGGAAGGTGAAATAATTGTTATTCCCAGTCTTGCGTTACGGGGATGAAGTAGTACTTCAATATAAACCATGTAGTTATAATGTAATACCTCATTTACGTATGTGCATGTGAAAGCTACAACAATCCGCTAGTACCGCTTCGTCAGTTTATAAACAATACACAAAGTGGTGTATATAGTGTCATTACATTTGGGTTACACGGATGCAACTTTAAGTGCCGAGAGTATTTGATCGATGGTTAGCATTAATCATTACACTTGGTTGTTGTTATTCCCAGTCTTGCGTTACGGGGATGGAAAAGGAAAAGGCCCTTTTGCGGCTGTAGGTGTGAAAAATGGTCCCTCCGTGCTACTACTGAGAAGTACACACAAAGCATGGGTTACATTTGGCCCTCTTCGGAGGTGCATTCAATTTATGCACACATATGGCAAAATACCTACTCGTGCTGCCAATATACTCGTCCATCAGCACCAATTTATCAACATCAGCGAAAAGCATAGTACTGAGAAGTATGAAAATTATGGTGCATAACCACTATACGTATACGGGTGCATAATAGAGCAGTAAAAACATTATTATATCATGAACATACATGTACCGCGACATAATTGTAACAGGGCGCTAATACCGATTGTCGGTTTGTAAACTATGTGCAAAGTGGTATGTACAGTGCGATTACATTTGGGTTTCACGGGAGCAATGTTGCGTGGATGTGTGGTAGCTTGTGAGCGATGGGTTGCATAAAACATGAAGTCTGATTGTTTATCATCGGAGGGCGGAATAATTATTAGCTCCGAACTAGGAAGCTGCAAGAAGAGAAGCTCCTCCTGCAGATGCGGGGGTGTAAAAAATGGTACCCTGCTGTTAGTACTTGAAAGTACCACGTAGGGGATGCATTCAGCCCTGCTCCGAAGTGCAATCAATTTATGTACATACACGATAAAACTACCCGATTGCCAATATACGCACGCGCTAGCATAGATTTATCAGTATTGGCATCGATTTAGTAGTATCAGGGAAACGTAGATTAGATATATTACTCGTAAGTACAATATTTACAACACGTAGACTATACTTTACGTATATGATGTACACCACGATTACAAAAAATAATCTAATTATGAATCTACATATTACCGAAATATAACAACACATTGATACCGGTTGTCCCAACGTGAACAAGTGGTACTTTCCAAGAGTTCTATCTAAAAAAGTTAGTAAGTTGTAAAATGCGTTTTAATATAAATGTGTTTAGAAAATAATGAAAAGGTATAGCAAATATTAGCTCACGCGACTGTTTGATGTTTTACGAAGGACATAAGGTAAAAACAGTTTTACAATTACCAATAAAAGTAGCGAACATGTGGAGACTGGAAATGTTGTGTTTTTTAACTATGTACATGACTTAAAGCGAAGAGTAAGGTATAATAAATGTGGTTTCAAAAACCAAGAAAAGTTAATTAAGAACTGATGGCACAGTTTTTCGATGCCAAAGAAAATCAGATTCCATTACAAGACGTGTTAATCGCTTTTTCCTTATTTTCTACACCTCAATCGTTGAAACTTTTCTAACCGAAATTTATGTCAAAAATACATGTTATCAGTTCTTCGACCATTTTCTTTTTTTCTAGTTTTTGAAATCACCTTTTGTTCCAGACTTGCAGTTCTCCTAGTGTCATGCATCCCGTGAAGCCAAATCACAAATGCTCTCCATCTTGAAATATTTAATAACTTTTCTTAAGCTACGTTATCACTGACACAGAAAAAAAAATAATTTAACCCGTCGGCTCGGATTCTCTATACCTTCTCATTCTCTTCGAAAGCCATTCTTAAAATGCACCTCTCAACCTACTAACAACTTTAAGTAGGATTTCTTATAATTGGCGAGTGAACTAATTATTGGACTCGCGATAGGAACGAAGGTAAAAAGAGAAGTCCCTCTTACAGAAGCAAGGGTGAAAAAGTCTCTCGGTGTTGGTACTCGAAAGCACTCTCCACGCAGGGGGATGCATTCAGCCCTGTTCAGGGGTGCATCCAATTTATGCACACGCACGGCAAAACAGGCACGCGTACTGCCAACATACGCACGTATTAGCATATCTGATTCGACAGTTAATTCGTTCAATTAAGCCCGCGATTATCTTCCCCGTATCAGAAGCCGCGACACGATCGCGATATTCAATCTCTCGTAATCCCGACAGTCAATTCCGATTCCTGACGTTTCCAATTAGGCCAGTCACGTTTGGACGAGTAATCGATTTAATGACTCCCTTAAGGTGATGTGAAAGGGCCATTCAATATATAAATACTTCACAATATTTATTAAACTTCAGCACGTGATTATGGAGGCCCTAAGGAAGATCGCGATACTAGTGAAATTTGATTTTTCGAACAAAAAATCCATTTATCTCGGACAAGAACCGAAGAGAAACATTTTCTTTGTCGAAAAATGGAATTTCAAAGAAGTCAAAATATTTATAAAACTTCTCCAAATTGGGTGCACTAAATCATTTATAATACTAATATCGCGATCTTCTTTAGGGCCTCCATAATCCTTGTGATGAAATTTCAAATGATTTAGTGCACCCAATTTGGAGAAAAGTTTTATAAATATTTTTACTTTTTTATATGTATATATGACACTGTCATTTAACCTTAATGACCACAAGGGTACGAGGTGACGACTACAAAGAATAAGGCGGAGTAGGGCAGAATTTCCCCACTTTGGAAGTAACAAAAATGACGGTAATTCACCATTTATATTATTCATATCGCCGATTATGTATGTAATTGTTGCGCATTGAATAGAACGACTCCAACTGACGATTTTTCGTAGTTAAAAGGGTGTTCTTTAACTTGGGACAAGTTCGTCCAGTCTGACCCTAAATCGCCTGACCCTAAATCGGACCTATACCCAAGACTCCTAATTGTCGGTCAGTTAAGCTTCCCGTCGGTTTACGGCTCTTTCTTCGCTCCCAACTTCCACGTCGAAGTTCCGCTAAAAGCCGAAGGAGTTACATCGGTCAGCTAACCGCAGACGGTGGCGCTTAACTCGGAAATCACGTAGATTTACCAAGTAAACGTGGGGTTAAGAGAGTTCCTGATTAAGGGTACACCTTTTTTAGGCAGCAATCGACATCGGGCTCACCCAAAATTACCAAAACAACGTTACGCCCTCCCCTCTATGTCTTCACCTAACAAGATCCCGATGACGAAACGATACAAAAGATCCAAGATCCAACCATCAAACATGTAATCCGACCGAAACAATCATCGCAATTTAAGTTCCCTCATCGCAAAACATCGAGGGAAATGCAAAAACTGATAATTTAACCAACACCGCAATCCATATTATCCTGGAACCAAAAAGGAGCTATATCGGGCTCGCCCAAAATTACCAAAACAACGTCACGCCCCTCTCTATGTCTTTACCTAACAAGATCCCGATGACGAAACGACACAAAAGGTCCAAGATCCAACCATCAAACATGTAATCCGACCGAAACAATCATCGCAATTTAAGTTCCCTCACCGCAAAACATCGAGGGAAATGCATTAATTGCCTTCTATCTATCGAACTTCTGATACATATTCCTCTTTTGCAACAAATATGAGCAACAAAGGAACCAGCCATTGTTAAACGAAGCGAGCGGGGAATACCACCAATCCTGCATTGCCTCACTGTTTCTAAAGGACATCGACGTTATATTCTCCATGTAAATGTCGCTTATAACCTTGATGCAACAAAAAATCTTAATAAGAAAAGAGAAATCGTTACACTCTTTGCAAAATGATTTTACAATCCTTTCCATTCTGTACCTACATCTCCTGGTGGTGACGAGACTGGACATCGACATTGTACCCTAATTACGATGTGTCCTCAATGTAAATGTCGCTAATGATCTTGATGCAACAATAAATCTTACTAAAATAAGAGAAAGCGTTACGCTCATTGTTCCGTCCCGGAATGTTGAGCTGCGAGCTCTTCGTATCTAATACATCCGACCAAAACAAATTGGTACTTTCCCAATGTACAGGTCATCGACCAACGTTGTTTTTGAATCAGCATATAAGTCGTGTTACCCCCACCAAGAGTTTTGGGACAACTCAGCGCTCCCAGAAGGATTAAACTAAAATAATAAAGTTCAGTACAATCGTAGATCTCGATAAATACACATCCTTTCCATTTACTCTATAATTAGAATCACCCAAGTGAACAACATAGCTTGGGCCCCGCGCGGTATACTTAGTGCGGAACACTCATTGCAAAATGAATTTGTTCCATTCTGTACCCACCATTCTTGATGGCGACGGGACTGATGAGCAGCAGATTAGCGAAGATGGCACCTGTCCCGTGTCCCAGCAAAGTGACGCTGTTGGGGTTCCCTCCGAACTTGTCGATGTTTTCCTTGATCCACCACAGAGCGGCAATCTGGTCCAACAGGCCGAAATTGCTGGCGGTGCTCTCCGTAATCCCAGGCCGGAGGAAACCTGCAACACGAGACGGGGTGAGAACAACCCTTACAATTCACCATAATCCTATTTACGCGGAGTCGTCTCGTGGTCTTCCATTTTTGGAAGCCCATACGACACGGAGTCGCACTTATCTCAATGCTCGTTTTCCCGTTTCGCCTCTTTTCCGGAAGTCCTCCCTTTTTCTCTGGACGTCGCGTCCGAGGTCCGCTCCCGATCGTAAAAAATTAATGCGCCCCACAATCGACAGGTACAGGGTGGCGACTGAAAGACCGAATGATATAAAACAAGAATCTCTCTCCCAAACACAGATTTGTTTAATTTTTTATTATTTTATTTAGGAACATAAATGACCACTGTTCCTGCTCACAGATAGAGGCTCTTTCCACGGCATTTTCCATAACCGTTCACAAGGTTGCAAGTCCTACGTTGGAATTCGGCTCGAGTGTTCTCCTTAAGTTCTTCAATTGTTCCAGGTTTATTTATGTAAGCCCGTTCTTTCAAGTAGCCCCAGAATAAAAAATGTTATCGCTAGGAGATACTCCGACATTGAAATGTTGTCGACATTTTCCCTGGGTTGGAATAATTGATCTTTCACTGGAATAGGAAAACTCAATGAGGTTCACTCGTTGCTGGACCCCATACGTAGCCATTTTAATTTCCAAGACTCTATAACCTATACTAAAAGAAAATAAAGAGAGTTGGAAAATGAAGAAGTTGGGACTTTTTCAAACCCTTCAGTCTTTCAGTGGCCACCCTGTATTACTGCCATTTTGTAATGCCGTAATGCATTTTGGAGTCGAATAGATACCGGATAGGTTCATTCGTCTTAATGCATTTTTCGTTGCATTTTTATCATCCATGCTCCATGTAGCAATATTTCGCCTCATTTTGCTGGCATAAAGTCTCAAAGAGTCGATTAGATACCGGATAGATTCATTCGTCTTAATGCACGAAGATTGCATTTTTTATTGTCCATGCTCGACGTAGCAATATTTCGCCTCATTTTGCTAGCATAAAGTCTCAAAGAGTCAATTAGATACCGGATAGGTTCATTCGTCTTAATGCATTTTTCGTTGCATTTTTATCATCCATGCTCGACGTAGCAATATTTCGCCCCATTTTTCTGGCATAAAGTCTCAAAGAGTCGATTAGATACCGGATAGATTCATTCGTCTTAATTAATTTTTTGTCGCATTTTTATCATCCCTGCTCGACGTAGTATTATTTCGCCCCATTTTGCTGGCCTAAAGTCTGAAAGAGTCGATTAGATGCCCGATTGATTCATCCGTCTTAATGCACAAGGACTGCGTTGCATTTTTTATCGTCCATGCTCGACGTAGCAATATTTCGCCCCATTTTGCTGGCCCAAAGTCTGCTTTTTTCCCCGCGAGGCGGCGCATCCGTTTATGTAGAACGCACTAAGCGCTTCTCCGACACTTCCCTCTAATTTACGATTATGGCCTCGTGCTTGACAATTTCTGTAACCACCTGCCTGTACCTAGGCGCACCCGGCTGAGCAACTACCATCAGGAGGAGAGCAAATTTCAGACTAATGCTTACCGTTAAGAGATAATTAATAGATTTCCAAAGGTCCTCATCCTGCATGATCTCTTGTCAAAGTGCCGCTCGATGAGGCTAAGAACCTCTGAACTTTAATCTACGTTACGTTCATGAGGATGCACTTCGTTTTTCTCTTTGACCGCTTCCCTGCTCCCCGCGTAATGGTGGAATACAACTCTCGAAAGTAATATTTATTTCCCCTCCAGAAGCGAGGGAAATATTTTCGGAAAACGACGCTAGGAGTTTTGCGGGATTTTTCTCAGCAGTTCATTTGCACCGAATTGCGGTTTCATATGATGGTTTACGAGCCTCTCGGCTTGATGCTGTAAATCAGAAAGTTGGGACGATTTCTGGAAAATCATCGGAGCATCACGAGAATTTTCCGCAGTGGTGCTTGTGGTTGTTGGAAATATTGCAAGCTACAGTGATGCTGTTTTCAGATATAAATTCAAGGTGGGGTATGAATTAATTAGTCTGCCTCGTTCCGAGGAAAATCATCTCTGAAATGTTTAGTACCTTATCAAAAGGATTAACGCGAAAGGCTATGATAAAAGAATCGAGTGGATCGAATCTAAATTTTTAGGAAGTAGGAGAGTCTGCGCCTATTTTCCTGGATTCTTGGTTTTTGATACCCAAATTGACTACAGAGTGCCTCTCAGCGCCATCTGTGATTTCAATGCGAACTAATCTTTTTCTCCTATCACGTTACCTTCGTTTTAGCTCGAAAGGGCATTAGACACCTTTTTTGCCTTTATCCCGTTCAAATGCGAGTTTTTCGATTATTAGAGTGTTATAAATTGTTGCACAACTGTCCTCATACTTTCTTTTCTCACACTAGAGTCCTCAATAATTGTATATTGATTTAAATACGACAGCTCGACGCCATTTTGATTCTTGTGTAGGCTAATCGTAAATCAACAAAATTTGTCTAAAAAATCCAGATTTTGAAAGTGTCGAGATAATTCTCAGTGCACACCAGTAATGTGTCAAAATTGCAAATAATTCGGTCCAATATCCTTAAAAAAAGAAGTATCTTATTCGAATCGACGCTTTTGGAAGGGATTTCGCTTAACCTTAATCAACATTCATTTCACACAAAATTTATTTATGACTAAGAAGTTAAACTTCAAACAAAATCCAAAATGCACTTTCCCGTACTTATGGCGGTGCGGGAATAATTAAGGTAGGACGACGGGTATGTAAAAGTAGTACTATTGAAATAAATTATCAAGTACGTCCGTTTCACTGGGAGGAAAAAAGTGCAGAATTTTCAAGGGAACATTCCCACGCGGAGAAAATGATTTCGAATGAAAAGATAGGCAGCAAGGCTCTCTGGGAATTCCTCGAGCTCGGTACATAGAGCCACCCCCGTTGGAGCGAATTTATAAATTTACTCTCAACCGTGACTTACAACCGTGCATTACTCTTCCCCCGCAGAAATATTTTTCATCGCGTAAGCGGCAAGGACCGGAGCTTTCTGAATGCACTCCGCGATTGCATTAACGCTTTGCGATGCATCGGACGGTGGAGGGACGGAATTCGAGTCCTCGTCCGAGTCGAATGCGCCAGGGCAAAGTGAAAAGAGAGACGAAATTAAGTAGGGAAGTCTTAAGCCCAAAGGCGGAACCATAACGCTCCTCTGGGACGAGAAGTGCGCTATCAAAGAGATCCCCAGGGATAATTTATGAGGTGATCAAAAAGGATCCTCGCAACCATCGTGGTCCTCGAGCATTATCTGGAAATTTGATGAAAAAGAGCTACTTCATCTTCTCCCGTTGAAATTCCCGAAGAGCCCTCTCAGATGGGAGATATCGAAATTCTTTCCCTTTATCACTAGTGATGAATAGGGTAAACTATCCCCCCCGGGAAAATAGTTTATTTATTGTGACCTAAAGAGATAGGGGATTGTCAAAACTAAATGGAAGATATCGAAATTCTTCCTCCTTAAAACCGATGAAGAATAGTGAAAACGAACGATGGCCTTGAAAAATAATTTATTTATTGTAAATTAATTAATGTCGGAACCGTGTATTCCCAAGATTCGAAATTCTTTCCCTTTATCACTGGTGATGAATAGAGTAAACTATTTTCTCCGGGAAAATAGTTTATTTATTGTGACCTAAAGAGATTCTTGAAGATAATTTATTAGGTGGACAAAAGAGATTGTCAGAATGAAATGGAAGATATCGAAATTCTTCCTCCTTTAACACCGATGAACAATAGTGTAAACGAACGTTGTCATAGAAAAATAATCTATTTATTGTAAATTAATTAAAGTCGGAACCGAGTATTCCCAAGATTCGAAATTCTTTCCCTTTATCACTGGTGATGAATACAGTAAACTATCGTCCCCGCAAAAATAATTTATTTATTGTGAACCAAAGAGATCTTTGAGGACAAACCCAATGAAATATCGTATTTATCATTGAAATGACGACAAATTGATCGTCTGATTACACACGACGCATACACCTCGATTTTTACATTCTGCAAGGTGTACCTGGGATCATGGGTTTACAATTAATATGACTTTAAAGTAGAATTCAAATTATTGAAACTTCATAAGGGAGCTTACCCAGAATTCCGATGCGGAAATTCATGGTGACGAACACCACGTTTCCATGGGCTGCTATGATAGACCCGTCGTATGGATTACCACTGCTCCAGTCAAAATTGTCGCCATGGATGAAGACCATCACTGGGAACATCTTCTTCACTCCTGTAAAAAAAAAAAACATTTTCTCTGTAAAGATTAATCTTTTCGATTGCTCCATTTACATGTACAGATAAAGATGCAGATTTTGTTCTACAGTATATATTGCCGTGCAGCATATATCGAATCGCCGTTTATGATATCTGAGTTTCGCGCCTCTATATATATTTGGCGCGAAACTCTACCGACTTTCTTGAAGAAATCAAAGACAATCGGTTCTCAAACAAAGGAATTGCTTTCACTAATTTCCGCATTTCGCATCGCCGTTTATGATATGAAATCAAAGAGAATCGGTTCTCGAAGAAAGAAATTGTTTTCACTGATTTCCGCATTTCGCCTCGCTGTTTATGATATGAAATCAAAGATAATCGGTTCTCAAAGAAAGGAATTGTTATCACTGATTTCCTCATTTCGCAATGAAATCTAAGACAATTGGGTCTCAAAGAAAGGAATTGTTATCACTGATTTCCGCATTTCGCAATGAAATCAAAGACAATTGGTTCCCAAAGAAAGGAATTGTTATCACTGATTTCCGAGCGAACGGCCCTTAGATCTTCGTGGAACCTAATCATCGCGCATCCCGTTCATAATATTAGTTATTATCCTAAATGTTAGTATGTTGCACTTTTCCTTAAACTTTTGTCGCCATTCCAAAAACGGAAGTAGATTTCTGCCGGTTTACGAGGAGGTAATTTACGTTGCGAAACGAGTAACCATGAACTCTCTTCATGGGTGCGAAACTCATGGGGTAGGTCAGTGCAAAAATGTATGCTACTCTCCTCGCGATTCTCGGCATGCCCCTTGCCCCTGGGACCATTCACTGTACATTTTCAATATCAGGAGGATAAATTTCACGATCGACCTAGCATCCGCCAGAAATATTTCTCGAGTCGCTGTCCGAATTACTCGGAGGTAGAGGACGTGATGCCAACCAGTAAAGTCGCGGGTGGAATCGATACTTTTCCCAGATTTATTAGTCGAATCTCTCCTCCTGATCGCGCAGGAATCTTTCGTACATTCCTGCGATTTAATGGGAAATACTTTCACCTACTCTCCTTTGGAGGAAGGAAGTATCTGAGGTATCGCGAATTTCGAAATTTGTGTCAAAATGCCTCTATCCCGTTCAAATGCGAGTTTTCCGATTATTAGAGTGCTCTAAATTGTTGCACAACTGTCCTCATACTGATATAAGCTAAAAAGGAAAAAAAAATTGGCTTTTGTTCGATGTTTCATGATAATGTACCCACCCTTAAAAGTAATATCTGAACGAAAGTAAAGGAGATATTAAAATAAATCGTAATCATATATTACTTATGTTTTCCTTCTTATCTGAAACTAATGCCAGTATGTTTAAAAAATGGATAAGAATAATTAGGAATTACGTAAAATTAAATTCTGATCGATGTTAGATTAAATATTTTCAATTGTTAACTCTCTCATGTACTAATAATAAGTGGGCGCGAAACTCTGACATAGTCATTACCCTAGTAGCATAGAATAATTTCTAAATATTTATAATATTTTTTTTATCATTTATATGTATAATTTATGTATGTTTTCCATCTGCGACGATTTTATCAGTTAAATATATAGAAAATATAGGACAAATATATTGTGTGCTACTAGGGTACCTACGATGTTTAGCCTGATTTGTACATTTATAGAGTAATTATGAATCTACAAGTTCAAAGCCAATGTATAATTTATGTATGTTTTCCATCTGCGACGATTTTATCAGAGATATCAGAGGAAAAGATGGAGGAGTAGAGATGATATGGAAATTGTTCTCGGAGTACCGCATCAAGCTTTACTTCCAGTTAGGAATTGTGTCGACTGTGAATTTAAGGTATTGAAATAAGTACATAATATGATGATAAATCTACATTACATGGAATACATCGGAATAGTTATGACACGGATTCAAGAATTGCCGACTTGAAAATATGCCAGAATTTAAAGTGGAACTTCATCTCGATGTGCCATTTTTCGGAATATCGGATCTCAAGAGGTCTTTCGGGTCTTCTGCTATATGTGTGTGGGAAATGTGTATAATGTGTGTAACATGTGTAAAATGTGTGTAAATGGGAAAGAATTCATGCAGTATCATAGATATATGTACATCGTTCCAGAAAATCCTTTTTCAAACTGTTGTTCTACTTTTCATATAACAGTAAATTGTTATTCATATAACTGTAAAACAAATATTATAATGTTACAATATTATATTTAATAGATTTTAATCTATCGATAGAGTATAGAGTAACAAAGCTTTGCTTTCATTCGTAACTACTTTATTAATGAACGATTAAGGGTGACTAACCGCACTTTTGGCTCTATAAACTCAGCGAAGGAAGACCGAAAAGAAGAATTTACTATTCGGTAATTCGCCGTTAACCCTTTGGCTACTAAAGGCATCCGACGTTTGGTCCAATGTTGCTTGCACGCATCGATGAATTTCGCCCTTATGTCGAAAGAGTTCCATAGCGAAGGGGTTAAGTGGACTATTTTTTAACCGTTTGTTCGTTTGAAATGTTTATTTCAGCACCGTAATGCGATCGTATCCCGATAAACAACTCAAATATACACATTACTCTAACAATAAATATCAATAAATTACAAGAGCAAAAAAGGATCCTAAGAAACTCATAACAAGGGACTCGCAACTGCGACTGGTGCCTAAAATAATTAAAGTTAAAAAAGAAATAAAAAAGTAAAGTAAAAATAAATAAAGAAAGTTTGTATGTAAACGGTGGTTTCATGAAATTCATGGTTCAGGGACATTTCAAGAAGAGGAGATATGTTACAATAGTTACATCTAAGTGTTCGAGATCTATGATCGAGTGATCATAATTCAATTGACGTTAAATGTTTGTTTATAAGTAATGTTTATGTGAAGATCTTGGTCGAGATATCTTAAGAAGTTGCCATATGCCGAAGACGTTGCATGTAAATGATCCAGTTCTACAATTTCTAATCTCTCGATAATACAAGGAACAACAACGGGTTAATTAATTTACGTACTCGTATACATATTTAGCTCAATCTTATTTGTCCACTGGCCGGCACATTTACTCTATGCTATTAGCTGTAGGTAACATTTTGTGAGCAACGTAAGGATCAATTGTTCCTTTCGTTGTTATTGCGAATTATTAGTTATCTAGAGTCAACCCTTATAGTGCCGAACAACGAAATATCGTTGTTTTACAATTGCTAACGACTTCGGCCGGCACTAAAAGGGTTAATTATAATAATATTTATATGTTCGTCCTATTGTGAACTTTATCACACAAGGCGACCTTCTATGAGACCAACATTCAATGTTAAATGTTTGTTTATAAATAATGTTTATGTGAAGATCTTGGTCGAAATATCTTAAGAAGTTGCCATATGCCGAAGACGTTGCATGTCAATGCTCCAGATCTACAATTTCTAATCTCTCGATAATACAAGGAACAACAACGGGTTAATTAATTTACGTACTCGTATAAATATTTAGCTCAATCTTATTTGTCCACTGGCCGGCACATTTACTCTATGCTATTAGCTGTAGGTAACATTTTGTGAGCAACGTAAGAATCAATTGTTCCTTTCGTTGTTATTGCGAATTATTAGTTATCTAGAGTCAACCCTTTTAATGCCGAACAACGATATATCGTTGTTTTACAATTGTTAACGACTTCGGCCGGCACTAAAAGGGTTAATTATAATGATATTCATATGTTCGTCCTATTGTGAACCTTATCACACGAGGCGACTTTCTAAGATACCAACATTCACGGCACGGTGCCTCGTTTTCACAATTTTCCTGACATTCCGGTTGAATAATACATTTCAGAGGGGGATCACTTTCTCCGCAAATGCGAGGGAATTTCATCCGCAGTTAGCACGGCGGCAGGAAAAATGTCGACGGTAAAGTAGGGATTTTTTTTCTTCCCGAAGAGTAAATAACAAATGGCGGCGTTGGCTTTAGAAGGAGACGCGGTCGGCGAATAGCTAGCAGGGCGGCGTAGAGATTTGCATGAAAATTGAAGGCACGATCGGCTCTAGGCCCTACGCGCATAAAATTGATGTATCGGGATTCTTGCCTTCGGATATTTTCATCTTCCGTCGCGGGCAGGCGTAACTGCCATCGTAAATCATTCGCAGGCGAATCGCCTAATAAAACCCGAACCGGCAGGGAAGCCCATATCCGGAGAACGACAATAAAGGGATATCCGCCGGCACGCACATCTTTCGGTGACGGAATAGCAGCTCGAGGATCGCACTTCTCCTCCGTTTGCGATTCTCGATCATCGCGGATTACACGGAAGAGGGCGGAAAGATTTTTCCCGATTTTATCGTTTAGCCTTAACAGAAACTCAGGACCCGGCATGGCATCCCCGTGGTTCTCTGAAGTGTTCTCCAAAGCGTTCTCCAAAGCGTTCTTCAAGACGTTCTCCAAAGCGTTCTCCTCCAAAGCGTTCTCCAAAGCGTTCTCCATAGTATTCGCCATAGTATTCTCCAAAGCGTTCTCCAAAGCGTTCTCCAAAGCGTTCTCCAAAGCGTTCTCCAAAAAGCGTTCTCCAAAGCGTTCTCCAAAGCGTTCTCCAAAACGTTCTCCAAAACGTTCTCCAAAACGTTCTCCAAAGCGTTCTCCAAAGCGTTCTCCATAGTATTCTCCAAAGTTGTCTCCAAAGTGTTCTCCAAGATTTTCTATACGTGAATATCGGCAAGAACAAGCTCCAATGGTTAACCCTTTGACTACGGAACCCCTTCGATATATGGGCGACATTCATCAAGACGTGCACGCAACATTGGACCAAACATCGGACGCCTTTAGGCTCCTTTAGTAGCCGAAGCGTTAAGGTGACATGAAAGTGGCATCTGTAAAAAGCTTAACTTTCGTGCAGTATAGTTATCATTTGTCTTTTTTATAGTGAAATAATTGAAATGGGCTCTGCGACCACGTGTTCGTGTTCATGATACAGGAAGATAAGCCTTTAGAAAGACATGCTTGTTATGAGCTATGCATTTAAGGTGTATGGGGTGGATAACAAGTGCACCATAAGTGCCTTCAGAGAACAAACATAATTACCACTAAAGGAAACAAATGGCCCCGTGATCTATCAAAATATGACTGTACGTACTCGTTAGTGTGTATAAAAAATAATAAATCCAGGGGGCTTCTCGAATTTTCTTTTTATCTATTTGTAATCATTGCACTGGAAGGACACGTGGGGGATGCAATTTCATATAACTCTCAATGTATAGTGCAGGTGACGTCAATATAAATATAAATGTCGGCAACGTTGCGCGCCAGTTTATCCTATGTTACCTCCCGAGTATACGAAATGGCGTTACCACCGAAAAGGGTGGGAATCGGGGATTATTTCAGAAGGTACATCAGTTAGAAGAATTTTTTTTATCGACGTCGATTAAGTTTTTCGACACCTTTCACCGTCATCTTAAATTGCCACGACCATAAGCTTCGTGCAGTCATTAGTAAAGTTAACGTTTTTACATCTTCCTAATATTCATTCAATATTAAGTTCCCGGGTAAGGCTAAACATTTTTTGTACGAAAATCCATATTTGGAACGTGTCAGGACAATTTTTAAGGGGGTTTCACTTCACCTTAATGTAAAGCTTCGTGCAGTCATTAGTAAAGTTAACGTTCTTACACCTTCCTAATATTCATTCAAAATTAAGTTCCCGGGTAAAGTTACACATTTTTTTACAAAAATCCATATTTTGAACGTGTCAGGACAATTTTGAGGGGGGTTTCACTTCACCTTAATGTAAAGCCTCGTGCAGTCATTAGTAAAATTAACGTTTTTACACCTTCCTAATATTCACTCAAGGTTAAGTTCCCGGGTAAAGTTTTTCTTACCACTTTCGGTGTTTGCGAGTTACATTAAGTTCGAGATTTATGCTTTCACGTAGATTCCCAGGAAATCTCACCGGCAAGAAGGAGCACTTTGTAATTACAAGGTTTGTAGCTACAAGGTTTAAGTTAATGTAAGATTAATCTGATGAAAATGTCATGTACTAACTCGGTAATAATGCATTACCGAGAATACGACTAAAGCTTAACTTTAGACGAAGCACTCTGTAATTACAAGCTTGAAGGTAAATTAAAAATAATAAAACAAAAAATTACACGCTAATAGACTAATACATTATCGATAACACAATTGATGTTTAATTGACTGCGAAGAAGTACTTCGTAATCACAAGGTTTTAATTAGTTCAAATAAATTCAATGAAATCGTTACGTACTAACATAACGATGCATTAATGAGATTACCATTGAAATTTAAATAGATGATAGAATAACACATTGCTGTATTTGATAACAATCGTAGGGGTGATGTTCATTATAATTAAATTGTTATTGGAACACCCCAATTTCACTAAAATGTAATTATGGAATTACGAAAAAAATTCCAGTAAAAGATATAAATATTTCGCAAATGAAATATAGCCTTACTGATATGCTGCATATATTAGGGTGTCCCATAAGTTCCTTCCCCACCGATTTATTTTGTATAATAAAATAAGGAAGAAACTTATGGGACACCATTATACTTAGGTACATGATATCACGTTTGGGTGATACGTGAAATGAAATGTACTTATGTATGTTATAATTTATTGGGTGACAAATACAAATCATGACACTGCGAGTTCAATGACCATTCCCCTAGTATCATAGAATAATTTCTAAATATTTCTTTGTAATCTTTGCTAAATATCTCAAGCGACAGATTTTTTAAGATTTCTTGTAAATTTAATTCAAAGGTATTTGATATATTTGTTGAAAATNTATTAAATAAATATTATAGAGATAATATTCTAAAGTAAACGTTTTGCAAATATTTCAAATGCCTGGTAAATATTTACAAAATGTAGGATATTCCTTAAATATGTAGAAAATATAGGACAAATATTTTGTGCTGTTAGGGTTCATACATGGGCAATATAGAGCGATGATAAAAAAAGTACATGGGGCGCAAGTACACTTGCACATTTTCGTAGCATTTAATTCTCCAATGTATATCCCATACATACCCAGGCAGTACAAATACATAGCACAGAGGTTCATAGAATATTCTTTGAAAATATTTCAATATTACTAGGAGCATGTAATGAGCAAGCATCCATTGCGTTCGCATTTGTAACGGAAATTTCACTTGCACATTTTCGTAGCACTTAATTTTCCAATGTATATCCCATACATACCCAGGCAGTACAAATACATAGCACAGAGGTTCATAGAATATTCTTTGAAAATATTTCAATATTACTAAGAGCATATAATGAGCAAGCATCCATTGCCTTCACATTCGTAACGGAAATTTCAGCCGAGTAAAAGGTTCCGCGGTTCTGTATAAAATTGCAGGACAACACTCGGGCCGATGTGAAGAAATTGCGGTGGAGAGTAATGAGGCGAAGGTTCGGTTTTCTTGCCCCGAGGGAACGGGCTGGCTGTGGAGAAGTCGCGCGTGAATAAGGGAATCTTGGCAACGAACGCGTGAATCGGGGACGAATACAGGCGCACCTCTTTGGCGCGTAATAAGTGCAGTATAAATCAGGGATACTTGGAGTACGTCCAAAAATTGCCGCGCTTTACCGGCTAAGTGGCGACGGTTTGGAAGCGCGGCGCCTTCCAGGAGGAGCTTGCGAAGTCTTGCGATAATTGTCTCCCCTGCCGGCGCGGCGTTTGCATTGCCAAGGAGAAAGTGGATCGAAACCCGCCAGCCGTCGCCATCTCTCGGCGGAGGCGCGAAGTCTCCCCCGGCTGCAGCTTCGCGGCTCCCGGCACAGATGGCGCCGCGGGAACCTCCGAGGCGCGGCTCGATATCGACGTTCTCCACGCTGTGGAATCCGAATTTCCCGCCATTACCCGGAGCAATGATGATACTTTTAAGAAAAGTTAATTCGACACATAACGCTTTCCACGAAGTTCCTTGCTTTCAAGTCGACGCATCGATTAAAAATGAATATTTCTAAGGAAGCTGAGGAATCGATTTCCCAGTGAACACTGTTATATATAACTGTTCGGTAAATGTTACGTTTTCGAAACTAGCATGTTATGTAGCATGAATGTAATATGGATGTTACATGTAAGTTGTTATTCCCCACTCAGTAAGGTAACATGTTATATTAATATTATAATTTCAGTTACCTTAAAATAATGTTAATTTTTCATACATTTAATAAAGAAATCACGAAATTTTATCCAAAATTTAATAATTTTTACGAAACGGTCAATCTGAAAACGGTAATTCGAATTAATGTTTTATCGAATACTGCTTTTTAATAGAAAAATTAGAAATTATTGTTACTAATTAAGCTTGACCTATCAGCAGACTCGTTACTTATAACTTTAGGACGCTTGTTTTGAGTTAGAACAATAATCTAATTATTCCTTTTAGTAATTCACGAAACTGTAATTCTGGAAACGGTAATTCGAATTAATCTTTTATCGAATATTGCTTTTTAATAGAATAATTAGAAAATATTGCTACTATTTAGGCTTGACCTAACAGCAGACTCGTTACTAACGTTAGTACGCTTGTTTTGACTTATAACAACAATCTAATTATTCCCTGTAATAATTCACGAAACTGTAATTCTGAAATCGGTAATTAGAATTAATGTTGTATCGAAGACTGTTTTTTAATATCTATTTCCGCGCAGTTTTGGTTTTCGTCGCTGCTTGATGAGAAATCCGCAAAACTCGAAACCATTCGAACTTCTAAGCTTGTACGTTCGATTCGAAATCCCGAATAGAAGGGAAAAGCTCTTTCAAAGCCCCCTTCGATTTACGATGGCGAAACTATTTCTTTAACTCTGTCTCCCTGAAGTGAATCTTGGGCGACTTGAAATTTGCTACGATGCGGAAACCGGAAGTGACGGAAATTCGTTCAGTGTCTGAAAGTATATTCTACAGGAAGCTATAGGTACAGCAAACCTGGATGGCAGGAAATAACACACAAAACTACATCAAACTACTTTACTTAATACAACTTATTGTTGGTAGAAATTTTTATTATGCGACGGAAATTGATACGTAAGGCCAATGTAATTTTAAGCCAATTGCAAAAAACGTTATAAATTATCTTTTGAAATTTTGTAAAAGCCTTCCGAGTAAGTGGAAGGTTGTCGTTAACTTTATGACTGTTTCACAATAATTTCATGTTCATTGGCTTGGTTGTTCTCTTGTTATCGACATTTTCCGCAAAATGGTATAGGGGAGTAATATTTCCACGAGTTCAATACTTTTTGGGTGGTACTAAATTTCGGAGAGATAAATCAAATTTATTCATACCGCAGCATTGCAGATGAAGGCGTTCGTTATATATTTAATGGATTTAAAGTTAAAAGAGCTCTAAGTGGGTATAATTACTTAAATCGTTTAATTGATGTGGAGGACAGGTGTAACAACTGACTCCGATCATCTACATTGTCACTAAAACATTCACTAAAATATATCAGTCGCAGACTTTTTGAATAAATCACTTTTCAAACGTCCAAAAATCCTGCAGAACAATTTTTAAACGTTTCCCCTAATACTACCCTAGTAGCACAAAATATTTTACCTATATTTTCCATATATGTAACGAATATCGTATATTTTGTAAATATTTAGCAGACATTGGAAACATTTGCCAAACGTTNTTATGTTAATAAGTTAAAAAATATTTCTCTATATGTTTATGACTTATTGAACCTAAATATGTCATTGAGATTTTCAACAAATATTACAAATATCTTCGAATGAAATCTACAAGACATCTTAAAAAATCTATCGCTTGAAATATTTAGGAAAGATTACAAAGAAATATTTAGTAATTATTCTATGCTACCAGGGTACTTGCTTTGGTTCTGGACAAACAGTGCTTCTTCAAAACTAATTGACGTGCTAAAGGAAGAAAAATATATTAATTCGATTGACGTGGCTTGTTGATTTTAATAACATTTTTAATGTACCTGATTTACTATTTAACAGACTTTGAGAAATTAATTGCAAACGATGGGTTTTAATGTATCTATATTTTTCCTAATTTCAGTAACATACTTTTGTTTACTAATTGTAAGTGGAGGCATTGGTATGCAAAGTAGATAAGAGGAAACAGTATACAGTGAACACTGTTATATATAACTGTTCGGTAAATG